>NC_074721.1:37770253-38070253 GCF_947242115.1 Biomphalaria glabrata
TTTTTAACGAGTCTTTTTGCTTGTGTCTGCGTATCAATGTCTATGCGTGTCTGTAAGTAAACAGAGAAGGCAAAGACAGCCTATAAACGTTGGCAAGAGAAAAAAAAAGCAACAGCTTTATGAGTGAACTTAAGATGTTATAAACTAAATAAACACAACAGCGTTCATTTGAGACTCAGTTTTTTTTTCTCTGTACTATTACAAAATATGGGCGTGGCAGTGAAATGTCTTTTGGTTATGTTACATTAACAAAGTATATTTAAGCAGTTTGTAGAACTGTTTATTTACTATACGATACTATCTACGTGTCCTTGTTGCAGGCCAGCACAGAAGTTGTCCGTTTGACTTCTTGATATTAATATAATCTTCCCTAGCATCGTTTAGAATTGCACTAGTTTTATATTATGCGCGGTAGCGGAGTGATTAAGCGCTTGACTTTCAAAAGTAGGGGTCCTGGGTTCGAATCTCGGCGAAGAATGGGATTTTGGATTCCGGAATTTTTAGCGCGCCCCCCGAGTCCACTAATAGGTACCTGAGTTTACTTGCGGAAAGTAAAGGCGGTAGGTCGTTGTGCTGGTCACATGACACCCTGCTCGTTAATCGTTAGCCTTAACGTCATCTGCCCTAAAGATAGCAAGGTCTGTAAGGGGGGAACTTTACTTTTTACTACATTTATTTTTAACTCAAAATAGGCTTCTAGTTAATTTAAGCCTATTTTTGTGTGAATTTTTTTGTCTTAGTTATTATTTTGTTTTGTAGCTAATGAAGGCCTCGTGGCCCAAACCCATTTCGTCTTGACGTGGTCCGGCAGGATTACCTGTATGTATATGTTTATTGTTTTGTCTACACATTTGTTCACCCCGGCAGCAGTAAATCTTGGCTAGATTGATATTTGTAAGCAATTGTGTCAAGGTTTTAGCGGTCTTGGAAATCATTATAAGCTATCCCGACAAAACACTGGAGAATGAGACAACATATGTACCGGAATCTCAAAATTAAAAAGTAAAGTTTCCCTATCAGATTTTGCGATCTATGGGGCCGATGATGTTGAGGTCATCTATTTCTATGGCCAACGGTTAACAAGCGGGGTGTTATGTGGCCAGCACAACGACCAACCGCCTTTGCTTTCCCCAACTAAAGTTAGGTATCCGTTAGAATCTCAAAATTGGAACCAGTGAAATCTGGCTATGGGGTGTGTCACCAGAAAATGCTGACCATGTAATTCAGGACTGCACTATCTACCAAGAGGCCCGTACAAGACACTGGCCCCAAATCACCCCAATAGAAAGAAAACTCTATGTAGAGGTCCCTGATTTGGAAACCACTGCGCAGTTCATCTCATATATTGGTCTAGTCATCTGAACTCTCTAATATAAACATGAGAACGAGAAAGAAGAAGAAGGAAACCATGCAAACGTCGCATTGTCGGCTTGGCACTTATCTTATCTTATCTTATCTTATCTTATCTTATTGATCGAGGGGATAACGTGAATGTTTTTCAAAAATTCAGAAGAAAAAGTTAAATCTATTACAAGAGAACACTTCTTGTAAGTTACATCTGCGTAAGATTACTTGAAATTATTTATAGTATAATAGATCTATTACTTTGTTGTTCTCAATGTTAAACGTTCCTTGGATTTAACGCAACAATGAGCAGGGGAGATCAATTTACATGTTTGTAAGAGATACGAGATGAATGCAGGTGTTTAGGTCAGTGACATGTATTCATTGGCACATGTAGCAATTTACGATTTACCTATTCTGAAACAAATTACATACAATGTGGCTGAAGTCTTTTGATTGTATTTTTTATTATTACATGAAGAAATAAGAAAGAAAAAAAAAACGCTTTTGAACAAAAATAGACTATTTCTCTTTCAAACATCTATAGAGGGTTATTTCTTAAATAACTAATGAATGTTTGATATTTAAAAAAATTAGGGTAGGTGTAGCCGATAGCAAAGAGAAACTGACACAAAAACTCTTCTGTTACCCGGGCAATCAAATCAGTAAATAGAAACTATCTGATATAAACTTTGTCACATGTTAATTATGATTGAGTCTGGTGTGAATGTACTTTTTGGTTTTCTATAGTTATAATTTTTATTTGGTGTAATGCACAAATTGTAAGACAAATTTCCTTACGGATAATGAAGATTACTATTATAATTATTAAAAATTCATCTTGGAATGTAATTATGCAAGTACGATACCTCGGACAGATAACCTTAAATAATATAGACATAAAGAGCTACATATGTCGCATGTCAGATACATAAAATTGTTTACTTGCTACGGATGTTCCTACAGATTCTAAGATAAATACATCTTTACGCTTAAGTACGCAGGACTACGGGGGATGGCAGCTGGCTGGGTTCGAACCAGGGATCACCGAACGACAGTCCAGAGCGTATACCACACGACCAGGCAGCGATCCGTATATCAGGACGATTGTTCTTCTTTAGTATTAGGAATTTTTTATTGGGAAGCGTGGTCGAGAGTCTAAGTGCGCTTGAACTTGGCTTGGCTAGAAGGGGGCTCGAGGTTCGACACCCGAGTCGGGCAGAGTTGTGTTTACTGAGCGCCTAAAGGCAGCACGGAAAACCATCTTCTAGATACCCCCTCCCCCCCCCCCCTCTGGTCCACAAATGAGGTTGGACCAAAGCGCTCTGAGCATGCTATTTATAGCATGAAAATAGCGCTATATAAAAGGTATAATAATAATATAATAAGGAAAAAAAAAGTATTCAAAGTTCTATGATGTTTAATTCGGATATATAATATAATTCTATCAGGATCCACAATTTTTTAAAAAAAAATTCACTTTGAAAATATGAGAGGTTTGTGGCCCCAGCGCTAGAATAATAAACTTCAAGTAATGCGTGACGATGATTGACTTTTATAGTTGTACAGTACACAGCCTAGTTAATACAGGTGGATGAGGGGAGGTGAATAATAACTGTGGACTAAATGAATGTACACCCAACCCAATGTCTGGAGAGGATACCCAGCCACTAGTTTAGGTAGGGGGGGTACTAAGCAGGAGGTTGGTCCATATGTAAATCAGACATATATATAATGACATGATGAACTGATAATCATTTGTTGGACCTCTAGGACCACCAAACTTTCGTGTACCCGGGTTAAGCCGGGGACAATATGACTAGTATATGTTTCAACAAGGAATCAACACGAGCGTTTTGTCTCCCCTCGTTAGTCTGACTTCACAAGTAATGAAGATGAACTGTCAGGCTTAACTCTTTCTCTCCTAAATGACGATACCAACGTTAATTCCACCAGAATGTGGTAAATAATTACGGAGTGAAAGAGTTAAGTTATCAGGTTTGAGTTTTATTTTTTTGTTTAATTCCTAAGTATCGACACACAATCTGAAAATCACACTTATGTGCATTCTGCTGCAGTGGGAATATGACACCTGGGTAATGCAGAAGTCGGCAGCCCTGGTCACGTGAAGAACTTTTTTGTAAACCGTCTGCCAAGAAAATGATTGATGGTTCCAAGCTGACGAACAGGTTTCATTTGAAGATGTTAAGAGGTAAGAGAGGTTAACGTGTGAAAATGCTAGGGTTAGGGTTAGGGCTAGGGTTATAGTTTGATGATGAATCAGTGCAGTGTTTCCCAAAAGTTTTCCTTAGAAAATTAAACGTCACTGACCTTTGAACGAAAATGTGTTTTATTATTATTATAGTCCTTTTATTATAGGAGAACAATTATCCTGATATACGGATCGCTGCCTGGTCGTGTGGTACACGCTCTGGACTGTCGTTCAGTGGTCCGGGTTCGAACCCTGCCCGCTGCCATCCCCCGTCGCCCTGCGTATTTAAGAGTATAGATGCATTTATCTTCAGAATCTGTTGATGAAATGATATCTATAAATAAACACAATTCCCTCAAAAAGAAATTGTTTGGGTTATATCCCTTTTCCTTATACATTTCATTATACATAAATATAAATAATTCGATTTAATAATAATACTATTTCATTTCTTATCAGCACCTGCATAGAATAATTTTATCGTTTCAAATTTCATATATTTTTATGTTAAAGACAATACTGGACTGGGGAAGATGGCAGTCATTGGAGAAACGATATTGGTTTATTGTAGGTTGCTTCCCCTTGCCTCGCATTATTGAGATCTACAGATCTAGATGCAATCTAATATCTTTAGTAATAGTTGAATGACGCATTCATAAAAAGATAAAAGACGGGTTTTTACTTTGTATGTATTCTAAGTTTGTTGAATTGTGGGGGGAGTTTTTAATAAAAGAACTATTATGGCCGTCTTATTGCTCTCTGCCGCTATATAAAGTGGTGCTTGGTGTCTACACATCGCTGGCGAATCTTGGAGCCGTTGAGAGCTCCGAAATACCGGCTATATTGAGATAGGTAGAACTTCTTTTTTTTTTATTGCTTTCTTTCTTTGTCTTTCCCCATCTCTCTCTCATTCTTTCCTTTCTCTATCTTTCGTTCGCTCTTTCTCTTTCTGTTTGCCTCCTTACGTTTTCTCTCAACCACACATTTATTCTCTCTGTCTCTCTCTCTCTCTCTCTCTGTCTCTCTCTCTCTGTCTTTCTCTGTTTCGCTCTAGCGTTCTAGTTCTTGCTATCATTAGCTCTCTGTGTCTTTTATTTGTTCCTGCTCTCTCTCTCTCTTATATTATTAACATCTTCTTTTTCTTTTATATTATTGTTATCTTCTCTTTCTCTTAAATTATTAGTATCTTCTCATTTCCTTTCTTTTAATTTAGTATTATTTGCTCTTTCTCTCTTAAGTAATTATTGTCTCTCCCTCCCGCTCTCTTCATCCCACTCTCCCTTTCTCTTACTCTATTCCCTATTTCTCCCGTCTCTCTTGCCTCCCTCTCCCCTCTCTCTTTCCCCATCACACTTCTCTTTCTCTCTCTCTCGCCTCTTTTATTTTTACGCTTACTATTTCTATTTCTCTCTCTCTCTCTCTTCCTCTTCCTCTCTCCCTTCCTCTCTCTCCCTCCCTCCCTCCCTCTCCCCTCTCTCTCTCCCTTTCTCTCACTCTCTCTCCCCCCTCTCTCTCTTCCTCTATCTCTTTCTCCCTCTCTCTCTCTCTTCCTCTCTCTCTCCCTCCATCTCTTTCTCCCTCTCTCTCTTCCTCTATCTCTTTCTCCCTCTCTCTCTCTCTTCCTCTCTCTCTCCCTCCATCTCTTTCTCCCTCTCTCTCTCTTCCTCTCTCTCTCCCTCTCTCTCCATCTCTTTCTCCCTCTCTCTCTCTTCCTCTCTCTCTTTCTCCCTCTCTCACTCTTTCTCTCCCTCTCTCTCTCTTTCTCTCTCTCTCTCTCAATCTTTTCCTATGTCCTTTTTTTTTCCTCTCCTGTATTTCCTTTGTTTTACTCTGACCCTCTCCCTTATTCAGCTTTGTCCATATGTTGTATGAAATAGGTCCTCCACATTAGAGACAGTTTCAATAGTAGCATTACATTCTAGCTTTCTATAAATCACTTTGTCAGGCCTTGCTAGAATCAGATCAAAATGAATATTCTGCTCGTGATCACCATACTGTCAGTCACACTACACTGTTACCACTGCGCCTCTGATAATGCCAAAGTGGTAAGTACTAAAACAAAAAAACGAATAAGTAAATGTAGATGTTGTTTGTGTTTGTGTTTGTATAGCTTGAGGCTAGGAAGGAGGAGGCCGAGCCAATGTGTTTGTCTTCATGGGCTATAACTGATGGACCAAAGAGCTACGAGTGCGGAGTTTAAGATGTGTCTTGTTGTTTCAATCAGACAAAGTAAAATATTTTATTCATATTGGGCTATAATTAAAGGTACTGGGGGTGGGGTGGGCTGGGGGTCCCGAAAGTGAGGATTGGTGGGCTGGGGGTCCCGAAAGTGAGGATTGGTGGGCTGGGGGTCCCGAAAGTGAGGATTGGTGGGCTGGGGGTCCCGAAAGTGAGGATTGGTGGGCTGGGGGTCCCGAAAGTGAGGATTGGTGGGCTGGGGGTCCCGAAAGTGAGGATTGGTAGCTGGGGGTCCCGAAAGTGAGGATTGGTGGGCTGGGGGTCCCGAAAGTGAGGATTGGTGGGCTGGGGGTCCCGAAAGTGAGGATTGGCACTTACAAAATGTTGGGCGTTATTGTCAATAAAATTGTATTATGTCTTTACTTGGTATAAATAAGTCAGATTTTTTTATGTTAAAAATAAATTGTAACATATTTTTAAATGATAAAACATAAAAAATATTTAAATAATACATTATTTTGAAGAAGGCCTACTCAAAGGAAGTTTCAATTTAATTTTTAAAAAAGTATTTTAACAAAGTTGATATTAAGTAGCTCTGTCTGTCTGTCTGTCTGTCTGTCTGTCTGGTTAAAGGTTTTTACACGTTCTTTCCCACAAACCGAATGTCAGATCAAGATGAAATTTTGCACCTGACAAAACAAGAATCAATAAAAAAATTTATCTAATTAGTTAATTAAATATAGGTAATTTATTATTTTGTTTGGTATCGAAAGAAATTGTACTTGACAAATGTGGTGGTACAAGCTGGATTAGTCCCCATGAGGAGACTTGAGCCCATACTAACAAGTTAATTTTTTTTTCAATGCATTTAAAAAAGCTATCACGGTAACATTAGCAACGATACCGCGTTTACACACACACACACACACACACAACACACACACACACACACCCCTCTTCTTTTATTAACTGGTCCAGACACAAAATAGAGCATTGAGATTCATAATAAACGAATATTCACATTTAACTACTAGAGTAACACCTTTAGTTAAATCACTAAATTTAGAAAGCCTTCAGGATAAAAGACTCAAAAGTAAAGTAGCAATTATACATAAAACTCTGAACCATAATCTTCAAATACAAAAACAAAATTTAATCAAATACTCTGAAAGACACAAAGATAAAGTTACAACCCTCATCCCATATGCTAGGACAAATTTGTACAAATACTCCTTCTTCCCTAGTGCTATTAGAGCATGGAATGGGTTGCCTGAGCTAGCCAGGAAAACCAGTGACTTGGCAGAATTTAAGTCATTAGTTAATATGCATGACTAAATGCATGACGCGTAGGACGTAATCATCTTCTTTTTTGAAGTAACGTCTGTATTATATAAGATAAGGAGAGCTCCCTGATTTGGAAACCACTGCGCAGTTCATCTCATGTATTGGTCTAGTCATATGAACACTCCAACATAACAATGAGAACAATGAAGAAGAAGAAATATAAGATAAGAGAAGACAAATCATAGAGCACGATTGAGAAAGCTAAAAGCATGAGATTGCGCTAAATAAAAACAATTCGTAGAAATATTTCCAATCACATAGATTTATTATTGTCATTCTAGAATTCTAGATCTACAATAAATTTAACGACATGACTGATCCAAACTAAGCTATACAATTACACTTAATATAAGCTTGTATTTTTTAAAGTATTCTTATGTTTTTCTTCTTCTTCTTGTTTTGTTTTTTATTTTTGGGTGGATTTCACTCAATCTTTAACTAATACAAAGTTATACTTAAAATGTAAATTAACACATTTCTCTTCAGGTTAAACCGAACCAATTGAGGAAAGAGAAATTGACAGACTATGCCAAATATATCGACAGACACATGGCGCTTATAGTGTCGCTAAAATCTCCTGTTATAAAGAGTCCAGAAGTTTCAGTACGTTATCTACCTTTCCATTTTCAATCTATGTATTTTTCTATCTATCTATCTATTATTATTATTATAGCTTTTATATAGCGCTACTTTCATGCTTATAGCATGCTCAGAGCGCTTTGGTCCAATCTCATTTGTGGACCAGTGGTGGGGGAGGGGGTATCTAGGAGTTGGTTTTCCGTGCTGCCTCGAGCCCCCTTCTAGGTAGCCAAGACAAGCCAAGTTCAAGCGCACTTAGCCTCTCGACCACGCTTCCCTATCTATCTATCTATCTATCTATCTATCTATCTATCTATCTATCTATCTATCTATCTATCTATCTATCTATCTATCTATCTATCTATCTATCTATCCAACCACTTAGAATACATAATCCAATGATGATGATCCTTCAATTTATCTCATGTGGAATGCTTATAGAATTTTGTTTTAATTTTATTTTTGATTCCGAAATTTGAGGATATTTACCCACCTCTAATAAGGATATTCGCTTATAACATAATTTCATTATTTATTAGTCGTTTAATTGTTTAAAAAAAAAAGCAGGTTCACTAATCCCAACCTTCAGCGTAGCCATGGTGAGCGGAAGCTACACAGGACTGAGCAGGGTTCCATAGCAAAGTGTTGTCCGCTTTTAGACTTGATAAAGCAGTTAGCTTATTGAAGATACGGGAATTTTTATGCGTAAAGATGTTAAATATCTGCGCCAAAATTGATTATTTTTGACTACGTAGAGGTGGAAACGGGTACTTACTCAAGAAGTATAAGATAATGAATGTAAATAAGGAATCTTAAAATTAAAAGTATTATAATTTCTAGCAAATTAAAATAATTCAAAAAATCTAATACCAAAATAAGTTACAGTCTCCTTAACGATACAACGATTTATCAGCTAATCTCTTAAAACGAAATAACAAGGTACTGTAAAGCTGTGTTTACATTTTATTCTTCAAACTAAAGTAATCTTTTAAAATGACCTCCTTGTTTAAATACTTTGCTTTTAAACGGATATAGTGTAGAAATATTTATACAAAGGACAGGAATGATATTGGTTGAAGTTTATTTAGTGTTGAGATTCCATATTTCGTCTGTGTTCGAATAATGGACTTATCTTTCTGTCAACAGAGCGGCAGGCAGGATGACATTCTGACCAATCCGTACAGCCAAGAGACCGTTTTAAAGGTAAATCCACCGTTACATGGATATCTACTATAAATATCTAGTGAACTGGTCGCAAACAGTTGTTCGGGGAGCGGGGTAGAATTATATATTTTTGAAGATCTTCAAGTCGCTCTACCTCTCCTTTTAGTGAATCTATTTCTCCTTTTCGTGAATCTATCTCACCTTTTAGTGCCTCTATCTCACCTTTTAGTGCCTCTATCTCGCCTTTTTTAGTGAATCTCTTTTTAGTGCTCTACCCATCTTGCATCCTGCAAGATGGGTAGAGCACTTTAAAGAGACCCTTAACCAACTGTCGCCAGACCTAACTTACATATTCAAGGACCCTTCTCCAGACAATGATCTCAAGGTCAAGACAGACCCAATAACTGCTGAGGAGGTTACCACGGCCATTGCAGTGTTAAAGAATAACAAAGCACCAGGGCTAGACATGATATCAGCAGAAATGCTAAAATATGGGGGACAGTGCTTTGTTAACAGAATGACTGATCTCTTAAATCTCTGTTGGCGAACTTCAAAAGTCCCAGAGGACTGGCAAAAGGGAGTGATTATAAAGCTTCCAAAAAAGGGCAACTTGGCAGACTGCAACAACTGGAGGGGCATTACTCTCCTCTCTGTCCCAGGCAAAGTTTTCAGCACTGTTTTGTTGAGACGGCTTCAACAGTCTGTAGATGAAAGGCTCAGAGAAGAACAAGCAGGTTTCCGAAGAGGCAGATCATGTACAGAGCAGATTTTCGTTTTACGAAATATCATAGAACAAAGTCTTGAGTACCAATAACGGCTAACGATCAGTTTTGTGGACTTCAAAAAAGCGTTTGATAGTGTCCACCGAGAATCACTATGGAAAATAGTTAGAGAATACGGTATCCCAGAAAAATTCGTCCAGATCCTACGACACCTTTACAGTCAGTCTAGTTGCTGCATTAAAACAGAAGAGGGAACAACAGAGTTTTTTACAATCGAGACAGGTGTGAGACAGGGGTGCATCTTATCTCCCTTCCTTTTCCTCCTAGCCATCGACTACATAATAAGGAGAGCAATGAACCAGACTGCCTTTGGTATTCCATGGCATGAACAACTCCGATTGACGGACTTGGACTTTGCTGATGATGTTGCACTACTCGGGGCTACAAATAAATGCATTCAAGAAATGACGGAGAGCCTAGACAGAGAGGCACCCAAAATTGGCCTCCGCATAAACTTGGATAAGACTAAAATTATGCGAGTGGGATATAAGGCAAAGGGTGTCCCCGTCAGACTTGGCGAGTCAAAGCTTGAAGAGCTGGACAAGTTCACGTACCTTGGCAGCATCATAACAAATGATGGAGATGCTTACCATGATGTAGCGTGCCGAATAGGAAAGGCAGGGAGCATTTTCCAAAGGCTGCAGCCTATTTGGACTAGCCAAGCCATTGGACTCGAGACAAAAATACACCTTCTCAACACAATCGTCATTCCAACTGCTACATATGCATGTGAGACGTGGAAGTCAACTGTCAAAATTGAGAAAAGACTAAATGTGGCTCAACAGAGATGGCTGAGATGGATTTTGGGAGTCAGTTACACAGACCGGATCTCAAACAGGGAAATCCTATGCCGAACTTGAAGTCGAACACTTAGTGAGGTTGTGACTGAGCGTCGCATGAGGTTTGCGGGACATGTTCTACGTCAAAATGAATTACGCACATCAAGAGTTGCGATAACATGAAAGCGCAAACAGGAACGTCCTCGTATTACCTTTATGGAGGACCTCAGAACAGTGGACACCAGGTGGGGGGAGGCTTCGGACGTTGCCAGTGACAGATCATTATGGAGACAGCTTGCCGCCCAGTGCGGGAGGACCTAAGTCTAAGTAAGTCTTTTTAGTGCCTCTATCTTTCCTTTTCATTTTAGTGAATCTATCTATCCTTTGAGTGAATCTATCTTTTCTTTTAGTGATTCTATCTCTCCTTTTAGTGAATCTATCTTTCCTTTTAGTAAGCCTATCTTTTTAGAACCTCTATCTTTCCTTTTAGTGAATATATCTTCCATTTTAGTGAATCTATCTTTCCTTTTAGTAAATCTATCTCTCCTTTTAATGAGTATATCTCTCCTTTTAGTGAATCTATCCTTTTAGTGAATCTATCTTTTTAGTGAATCTATCCTTTTAGTGAATCTCTCCTTTTAGTGAATCTATCCTTTTAGTGAATCTATCTTTTTAGTGAATCTCTCCTTTTAGTGAATCTATCCTTTTAGTGAATCTATCTTTTTAGTGAATCTATCTTTTTAGTGTATCTATCTTTCCTTTTAGTGTATCTATCTTTCCTTTTAGTGAATCTCTCCTTTTAGTGAATCTATCCTTTTAGTGAATCTATCTTTTTAGTGAATCTATCTTTTTTAGTGAATCTATCTTTTTAGTGAATCTATCTTTTTAGTGAATCTATCTTTCCTTTTAGTAAATCTATCCTTTTAGTGAATCTATCTTTTTAGTGAATCTATCTTTTTAGTGAATCTATCTTTTTAGTGAATCTATCTTTTTAGTGAATCTATCTTTTTAGTGAATCTATCTTTTTAGTGAATCTATCTTTTTAGTGTATATATCTTTCCTTTTAGTAAATCTATCTCTCCTTTTAATGAGTATATCTCTCCTTTTAGTGAATCTATCTTTTTAGTGAATCTATCTTTTTAGTCAATCTATCTTTTTAGTGAATCTATCTTTTTTAGTGAATCTATCTTTTTAGTGAATCTATCTTTTTAGTGAATCTATCTTTTTAGTGAATCTATCCTTTTAGTGAATCTATCTTTTTAGTGAATCTATATTTTTAGTGAATCTATCTTTTTAGTGAATCTATCTTTTTAGTGTATCTATCTTTCCTTTTAGTAAATCTATCTCTCCTTTTAATGAGTATATCTCTCCTTTTAGTGAATCTATCTTTCCTTTTAGTGAATCTGCCCTGTCGAAATGTCTGTTGTCTCCACAGTTGTCCCAGGAGCGTAGACTATCATAACACAATACCAAGAACCTATTCTACTTTTTAAGAACGACCTGCCAAGACACCAAGCACCCCACCCCTCCCACTGACAACGCCTCTGGGTGTACTAATTTGAGTCAGACACAAAGATAGCGACATATTTCATGTTTCGTATTCTAGAACCAATTCGTACGATGGCTTCTTCTTCCCTAGTGCCATTAGAAAATGGAATGGGTTGCCTGAATCAGCCAGGAAAACCGATGACGTAGCAGAGTTCAAGTCACTGAAATGCATGCATGACTAGATTGATTTCTGAAATACGTAGCACTTAATTATCTTCTCTTTTGAAGTAAATCTGTAATCTATGGGGTAAAATAATCCCTCGCCTCTCTACTGGTCTGTCCACTGGCGCCCCTTCTGCTTGGTGAAACAAACACTTCCGTTCTAGTGCTGGCTTTAGTTCATACTGGATGTTCGTGTTTCGCCACGGTGAATCTCGGCACTGTTGTGGATGGTGCGCACTTGTTGGTGTTGATAGTGGTGCGCAAAGAGTGGTTACAACACTAGGCTCTCATATGAATTAGGCCTAGCAGTAATCTCACTGACATGACCCATATAAATTCGCTATCTATCGTACTTCATTTCTAAAGAGCGATTTAGTATTAACTCTAACCACTGACCTATACATTCGAGATGTCTGTAATACTAACTCTATCACCATTTTTAGAAGAATCGTGAATATTGTATTTAGTCATACTTAGTCAGTGATCATCATCATCATCATCATCATTATCATCATCATCATCATCATCATCATCATCATCATCATCATCAAACTCCATTTGAGTGAGGGCTTGAGAGGCTTAAATCCTCTCTTACAAAAGCCCTGGACAGAAACCCTGCTGTCTTGCGTAGTGCATAAATGTCGCCATACAGGTCGAGAATTTTGGGTTTCCCAGACCTGTCGAGACGGAGATCAGCAAGTCTGGGGCAGTAAAACAGAATATGAGGCACGGTTTCCTCTTCTTCCCCGCATCGGGGGCACCGTGAATCGAAATTTGGCCATAGCAGTGAGAAATATGACCCAACAGGACAATGGCCTGTCCTGCACTGTGCTGTAATAGCTTGCTCAGGCCTGGACAGCCTCCACCACCGGGAAGTGCGGTCAGGGCGCCTCATGAGCTCACAGACTCCACGGGCTTTTTTTGGGATTTGTCCCAGCACTCAAACAACTTTTCCATTTCTGTTTTTTTAATTATAGCCAGAGCATGATGAAAACTTACAGCCTGTTCAGTGGATGGAATTTGCCCTCCCTGGTGGGCCAAGGAGTCTGCAATAGTGTTGCCAGTCACACCTATGTGACTCGGTACCCACTGCATTATTACAGGGGTGCCATAGCGCTGCTTTATGTTGTGTGAGGCCATGATGACAGTGTCGGTATTGAGGGTCCATGGTCCGGGGCTTTGCAAAGCCTGTAGTACAGATTTTGAGTCAGTGACCACAACAATCTGTGTTGCCCTCAAATGTCCCTCGAGGAGTTGAGAGTCAATGACTTTTAAGGCTTCACAGACTGCCATGGATAGCTACATTTCTTTTCTATAAAAAAATAATTTCGAAAAATGTGTGCATTGTCTAAATTGTTTGTTTGTCACATTCACCAGAATTTAGAACAGAAAAATCAATTCAAGAGTCCAAGTTCCCAAAACGTCGTGCTGAAGAGAGGGCTTTCTACTTCTGATAGATATGTGTACAGAAGCCTGACCAGGTATGTACGTTTGAACTAGAGGTTTTTCTTACATGGCGGAAAAGTATAAAAAGATAACGAAATGGTGTAACCGGTGTACGAAATATTAAAAGTGTTATACATCTTTTTTAAGTATAATTATTGTTCACATTTTAGCAACTTAGAATCAAATTTTCTTAGAGTTACTGTTCGTAGCTCAAACTAATTTTAATAGGTAGGAAGCATTCGACTTTCACTCTTGGACTAAAAACTTTACTAAAAATAAATGGACAACTAACTAGCGGTACTAAAGGTATATCTTTTTTTTCTCTTTTAAACTATATAGCAGTGACATTCAGTTTAGCTTCATGTATATATAGTTTATCGGGAAAATCCCTATAGGCATATACATGCTTCCTTTTATGACCAGATTAAAGTTGTGTATCTCTGTTTGCTGTCATGTATGAGGTATGTCTGTATACTAGTAAACATGTACCTACGTTTAACGTATATCACTTTTAAATGTCCTTGAGTAGATCGATTTGATAATGATAATATCTGAGTTTATAGATCTTGTTGAAATAGCTTTTACACTACTCAATCAAGGGAAGTAAATATTTTTTTAAAAATATGTCCAAAGGGAGATGATCATCTTCGATTAGAGTGTGATGGTGCCGTAAAAAAGAAAATAATAACAAATTTATTTTAAAAAATAACAGAAGTTATATTGTTAAGGAGATGTAAAATTTCGTTTTTTTTTTAATAGTTCCTGGGATGTTTGAAGTCCTAGATTTAGCGATTACTTCATACGACCAGACCTCAGGTTATTCATCTAATTTATAACTCAAAAAAAAACAAAAAACTATACCATATCATGTCTTGTAAATTTCACATTGATAGCGGCAGACCATCTTAGCAAAGCAAATATCAATAGACACAGTAGACACTGCCAACAAGACGACGAAACGGTGAACAACCTGCTCTACGAGTGCGCGATACTACACCCCAAACATGGTCCTTTGAGTGAAAAAGAAACTGGTACGCATGGCGAGTTAACTCTGTAGGGAAACAAGGGCAACTCTGCAAGGAACTGCTGCTTTCCTTATCCGTGGTATCAGAGAATAGTGTCCTCAACACTTAGATCACAGCTTTCAATCCATTAAAGATCAGTTCAGGAAGGCGCGGTAGCTGAGCGGTAAAGCGCTTTCGGGATCCTTGGGTGCTTCCGAGTCCAGCCAGCTCTTATGGGTACCTGACGTTAGTTGGGGAAAAGTAAAGACGGTTGGTCGTTGTGCTGGCCACATGACACCCTCGTAAACCGTAGGCCACAGAAAACAGATGATGCTTACATCATCATCCTTCAAAAACAGATGACCATTACATCATCTGCCCTATAGACTAAAAGTCCTAAAAGGGAAACCTTACTTTACTTTTATAGATCAGTTCGTTATACTATATAGATACTTTCTGATACTCTCTTATTTATTTTCTCTGTAGGGTCTAACTGGACCACTTCATGGAAGATCTAACCCACAATTACTCTAGATAAATAAAGAAAGACATGACCAAGCTAATGGCTTGTTTATTGTATCATAAACACCTAAAATATTACCGTCGGCTAAGTAATCTAAAAAATAAAAAAAAAACTGCTTAAATTCTTAGTGTTTTTGTTTGAATGCACTATCCTATAGTTTTATTATGCACAATTATATCCGGATGACAACTATATTTAATAAGCCCGAAGATATTATGATATCTAGCTCATAATTTGTAATAACAAATCTCTAGGACACTTTAGGGATGAGTGGTCGAGAGGCTAAGTATACTTGGCAACCTAAGGAGGGGGCGCGAGGTTCGACACCCGACTCGAGCAGTGCGTGTTTTACTTCAGCGCCCAAAGGCAGCGCGGAAAACCTTCTCCCAGATACCCCCTCCCCACACTGGTCCACAAATGAGATTGGACCATAGCGCTCTGAGCATGCTACAAAGCATGAAAGTAGCACTACATTAACTCTTTCTCTCCGTAATTATTTTTCCACGTTGCGACGGAATTCTTCAATTTGCTCATTACTATTTCACTCCCCTGTTAAAAATTAAGCTTCAATAACTTTATCGCTTGTTATCGGAAAATGTTTTAATTGGTATAGAATTAAAGGGGAATGCATGCTCTTTTTATAGTCCACAAAATAAAGTTTATAAAATTAAACATTAATTTAATTTAATGAGGTCAAATCGACATTGGAATCTTCAATTAGGAGAGAAAGAGTTAAAGATATATTTTATTTTATTTATTTGTTTTTATTCCTTTCAGCTAAGTCTAATGTTTAAAAAAAGAGATCAGTTGTAGATAAACAACATCAATTGATGACGTCATGTTTTTTAGGCACGATCTATATAGTTTAGATCAAGATCAATACATGTAATAATAATAATAATAATAATAGTACTAATCTTTATTATTCATAAGCGAATTTGTCTTACAATGTGTGCATTATACCAAACAAAATAGCAAAACAACTATAGCTATAGAAAATAAAATTTACATTCACAACAGAATTACTCTAGTAATCTAGAAAACAAACATAAAATGCATAAAATAATTCATGCAAGATATCCAGGATAAGGAGGCGTGGTGGTATAGGGTTTAAGTACTTGGCCTCCGAACCGAGGGATCTGAGTTCGAATCTCGGTGAAGACTGGGATTTTAAATTCAAGGATTCTTGGGACGCCCATGAGTCTACCCTACTCTAATGGGTACCTGAAATTAGTTGGGTAAAAGTAAAGGCGGTTGGTCTATGTGCTGGCCACGTGACACCCTTGTGAACAGTCGGCCACAGAAAACAGATGATACTTACATCGTCTGCTCTATAGATCGCAAGATCTGAAAGGTGTATTTTGTTTGCCAAGTCTATCCAGGCAATACATGATTAGGAAAAATACACCGGAAGATGAATCGAGTACAAAGCATCTCATACATGTGTCCTGACCTACGATCAATGATATTGATAGTTCAACGACACACATTTTAAAAAAATATTTTACCTCGATCAAGTCAAATAATTGGATAAGCTAAAAGGCACAGTTCCAATGTAAACTCACGAAAGGAAATCCAGGCTCCTCTACGTAAGCCTTAAGCCTCTACACGCAACTCTGCTGCCAAGTCGACCGGCTCCCTCTTTATTTTGTGACCATACATTTTTTACATATGTAAAGGAAGCACCAGGCACCAAATTCTAATGAAAGAAAATTGTGAAACAATTTCGCGAAATAATAATTTCTCCTGACAGGGCCACGAACCGTTTACGTATATTTGTGACGTCACTCACGTCTGCTTGAAAGATTGTAAGATTATATTCAGAAGGTCAAAAAAAGAAAAGAGTGATTCAATGATGAGCGGGTGACAGATCTAGTGAAACATTTCAAATTTCGTTAGTCACCTGATATTCTGGGCACCTGTCATTAGGGTGAAGCAGAGCGTTCTCTAGGGTGTTTTGTTTGTAAAATGTTTTACATGTTTTCGGATGTTCCTTCAGAGTTGAAGATAGTTTACTTCCTAGTCCAAACCTCCCGCAGAACGACGGGGGATGGGAGCGGGCAGGGTTTGAACCCTCGACCGTCGATAAATCCGAACGACAGTCCAGCGCGCAAACCGCACGACCAGGCAGCCATCCATAGACAGGGATAGGAAAAGGGGGTTGGGGGGGGGGAGGAGAGTACTGTTTAAAAACCTGCCCCGCTTTATTCAAAATGTCCAAATTCCTATAACGTTTTTCAAAGGTGTTTCAAAGGTACTTGACTTAATTTTATTTTGAAAAGAATCATAAGAAGAGCAATAATGGTTAAAAAAAAAATTAAATATGCACTCAATTAAAGCTGACCAATTTTCGTTTGGAGCGTGCGGGCGTACTTTTAAAGGGAAGATAACCCATTTTAAATCCCCCGGGGGGAGAGGGAATTTAATTAAATTACGTTTTTATTAGTCTGCGTTTATTTATGAATAAATGTAAAACTTATCTCAGGAACAAAATATATGGGGAGGGGAGATGGAGGAAGGGTCAGGAACTCCTCTGCAGGACTCGCGAATATATCATTCAGACATGTCTGTAGCTTCATGGGATATTCTGCCAGGGCCAGCCTTAAGCATAGGTTAACAAGGCAGCCACCTAGTACCTCCTATTGGTGGGGGCCTCGCACAAGACACACACATTTTTTTCCAGTTTTATTTATTTTATTTTTTCTATTTCATTTGGGGTCATCAAATTCACTTCACCTAGGGCCTCCAATTATCTAAGGCAGGCCCTGATTCTGCATTTAAATATGATTTTAAAATCTTGACTTACCCTTTAAAAAAAAAAAAGCAAAATTCATTGGACATATATAGAATGTTTCTGAATTCATAGAGCTTTAATTTTTTTTTTGAAATATCATGCTACAACTTTCCGGAAAGAAGCCGTGGTGACACGGTTACTGTGTGAGGTCAACCGTGACACACGGTCAAGTGTTTGGGTATCGAGAGTTAGGGGACTTGAAGGAAGTGACGAGTGTGTAAACAAGAAGAGAGGAAGTCAGCGAGTGAGGTTGGGTATCTGTATATAACGTTGCCGTGTATATATGTTATGTTGAAATGTTACGCAATTAAAAAGGCACTTTCAACGTAAAAGGAACTTGTTTCTTCACAGAAGCGAACCCATTCTTTTCACTGTACAATGCCGCTCATGCCATGTTTGTATTTAACGACTTTGTAGGTATTTTGTTTTTTATTAGTGAGAATTGTGTTGGTGTTTGGTAGATGAGGGAGGGGGTTATTGAACAAGTTGTGAGTCTGTTTATTTGAAATGATAGTACTTGTAGTCACCAGCTCTTAAATGTCCACACCGGGAACAGAAGAAATAGTATAAAATAAGTGAATCCGGCCCTTTTATTTAGAACACAAACTTTTATTACAGAAAAGAAAGGCACAACCCACATCGTCATATCACAAGCGGCCTTTATCGTCTGCAATTGTCTCTATCCTATTTCCGTTCTAGCTTTTTGATGTACTGTAGCGTCACTCGGGAAATACCCAATTAAACCCAGCTTCTACGGGTCTTACTAGTGAGTCATTATTATTGATTTGACTTATACTTATTAGAATACCCTTGAATATCTAACTTAGTGTAAGGGCAGGTAAAATTCAAGCTTTGATGTTTATGTGGCCAAATCTGGCTAATTGTTTATGTGACAATTGTTTATGTCTAAAATTGTTTATGTGACAATTATTTATGTCTAAAATTGTCTATGTGACAATTGTTTATGTGACAATTGTTTATGTGCCAACTGTTTGTGTGACCATTGTTTATGTGACAATTTTTTATGTATATAAATGACCAATTGTTTATGCAGCCAAGTATTTATGTGGTTAGGTTATTTTATGGCTATTGTTAATGCGGTTAAGTAATTATATGACCGATTGTTTTTGTGACCAATTGTCTATGTTATGTTTGCTGTTTCATTTCAGTGGTAAAAGTGGGGTCAAGCTACTGTACGGCGAGCCTCTAAGTGAGAGGCGAAAGAGGGCGGTTCAAAACTTCACAATCCGATGGGACAACGTGGTACCATATGTCATTGACCCGAGCTATTCAGGTCAAGGTCAGTGGAGCTTTATTCACCTTCCAGCTAAGCTCTTTATAATTTTTACGTTGATATAGCTTTGAGTTTACATTTCTAATGTAACAATACCTTAAATTAAAATGTCAACCATATTCTTCAAAAAAACAAACAAAAAAAACGGAATTCTCTATTAAGACTCAGGCCCCAAAACACCCTTATAGAAAGAAAACTATATGGAGAGGTGTTTCTGCGCAGTTTATCTCGTATATTGTTCTAGTCGTCTGTTGTGAACCCGCCAACTTAATAATGAGAACGAAGATGAAGAAGATTAAGCCATTGGAGCTGATCCCGATTATAGGAAAAATTAATCTCTTAGCCTGTTAATAGATATACAATTAGCTTTGGTTTTAAGTTTACTTCTGTTGTAAAGGCCTGCTCTTTTGTTTTCTTTTTTTTTTAGGTCATTTTTTTTTTTGCCGTTATCCTCTGATGTTAAAATTCTAATTTTGATATTAGATATTAAACTTGTGTATATAGTTCTAATATTTAGCTCAGCTTTTTTTACAAAGCTTATTTCAACTGACTGCATGTCTGATACGAATCTTGTACACGCTATTTCGCCCAACTCTCGTTCTCGGATCAAGTTAATTTTTTTTCATACTTATTCAATGTCGATGACAGCACATAAATTAATCCAAATTAACCAATTAGTTTATTAATTAGTGGTTATTAATTAAGAGTGTTTATACAGAAAAAGGAGCTACATCTTGCATTATTGAGAAATATGACAGTAATTGTGCGGTTCTTTACACAATATAAGCTTTTTTGTATTTTTTTTCAAGTATTTTTATTAGCTCAGAAGAAACGACAAAAATTAGTTAAAACGTTGTGTTTAGATTCTTTTTTTTTTTAGTTGAAATGTAAGTTTATTTAACGACTTTCTTTCCATTGGCTCAAAGCTTCAGGGGCGTACTACGTCACCGTACTGAAGCGAGCCATCAAGTACATCATGGACCGAGTGTGCGTCACATATGTGGACGAGACCGCAAGGTGGAACTCCAGTGTCCCCAACTGGTTCACGTTGAACGGATACAAGAATAACGGCTTTTTAAAAGTGGCACTGGGCACAGGGTAAGTCTCAATAGCTCATGCACAGTGGCGTAGCTAGAAATTTGCCAACATTCAGGGGCCCGGGTTGAGGATTGACCTCTTCGGGGGCCCCCGCATTTTGAGTAATATTTAATATTTAATGTAAAAAACAATTTAAATACATATTGCCCCCCCCCTCAAGTGGGGCCCTTGGGGATTTTCAAATTATCCCCACCCTAGCTACGCCACTGTCTGCTTTGGAAGGGTGAGGGAAAGGATTTAAAAAAAAAAAGAGGAACCCAATGTTGTTGACGGCCGTTGACTTGTAGCCCCAAACTGCTGGTAGCTAAACCGCTGTAGAAGTAGTATATCTTAGCTTATAACACTCTGACCGAAAGTGGGATGAAGGTGTGTTTAAATCTTTCTGTTTTAGTTCTAATGGAAAGGAGATGACCACTTCGTTCAGATCTGATGTAACAGTGGTTTAGTGGGTGCAGGTTATCTTTACGAATAGTGAGTGATTTGGAAAGTAAATATAGAAGTGAAGCTAGGTGCTGAAACAAATGATGATGCATACATATTAAACATAAATGAACAGCAGCACCAGGGACTGAGTTTTTTAAATGAGAGAAAGTAGTGAATTAAAATGCGATGGTTATAAGGGACAGCACCGATAATGCTCTTTTCATCACATACATAAATAATATACTCAATATACTCAAATATTATATTTCTAAAATACCACTCGCTGACTCGTGTATCTAGAGATCTCTTGAACTAGTTTCGTGCACAGGTTCCTTTGACCATGTAGGTGCTCGCTAGGACGCGGTTTTGACAGAATCGCAGCCTGAACTTGTCAAATTAAACATTTGTGTTTTAGTTTCGGTATTTCTACAACAGGCCACATTCTATGTGTAAAGTATAAATAGAAGTAGCACAAAAATATCACTTCTTTTATTTTTTAAAGAAGTCTTTTTTTTTTTCAAAATCAAGACAAAAAGACTATGTCTGAGAAGTTACGATGTGTAGGGTCGAAACCCCCCCCCCCCACACACACACACAAATGTGGGTTTCAGAAAGAGAGAGAGAGAGAGAGAGAGAAAGAGAGAGAATGAAAAAGAAAGAGAAAGGATTCACTGTAACAGATACACTAATTCAATAGCTAAAATGTCTGATCGTTAAAATGTGGCCCGTTCCTTGAAATAAAAAAAAAGGAAAGACGGGGACATAGTGACCAGAAGAAACAATCTAAAGCCTAGGAGCTAAGCGACGCTCGTAGCTGTTGTGTGGTGCAAGTTTTTTCATAATCCACTGTAATGAATTAGTTTTAGCTTTAATTCCCCTTACAAATACAATGAAGCCAAAAAAAAAACAGAAAAAAAAATAATATCATTTTGTTGCAAAGGAATTCACTGTTCCAACTTCAACTCTACTTTTTAACTACTAAGATTTTCTTCCAAGTTCCAATTATCCCTTCTAGACTAATCTATTTTCACAAAGCTTTTATCAACTCACTCAGTCTGGTACAAAGTTTGTACCCGCTATTTCTCCCACACCCAATCTCGGATCAAGCTGAACTTTGCTACAATTATTTCTTTTACCTGACAACACGAGAATCAATTTAAAAAAAAATAAAATTAATAGGTAATTAATTATTTTGTTTGGTGTCTAGGAACAAGAGAAATAAATTGTACTTGACTGTTGTGGTGGTATAAGCTGAATTAGTCTCCTTTATAGGTCGCCGCTTTAAATTGAAACAAATAGTACATTACTATACAATCGTCTCTAGTCATAAGTACCTTTCTAGAAGAGTGGTGAACACGTCTGATTTTGTTTTGTTTTTTTAAATGTTTTTAGAAACCAATTTACGATAAAATCTACCTAAATCCATCCTTTCTCCCCCCCCCCCCCATTTTCCTAACTGGTCCAGATAAGTGATAGGATCATAGCACATTGAGACAAGTGATAGGATCATAGCACATTGAGACAAGTGATAGGATCATAGCACATTGAGACAAGTGATAGGATCATAGCACATTGAGACAAGTGATAGGATCATAGCACATTGAGACAAGTGATAGGATCATAGCACATTGAGACAAGTGATAGGATCATAGCACATTGAGACAAGTGATAGGATCATAGCGTATTGAGACAAGTGATAGGATCATAGCACATTGAGACAAGTGATAGGATCATAGCGTATTGAGACAAGTGATAGGATCATAGCACATTGAGACAAGTGATAGCGAAGCAGCAGGACGTTTTGGCGCCGCCGTTTTGGCGCCGCCGTTTTGGCCCCGCGTTTTGGCGCGAAGGTCGTTTTGGCGCCAGCCGTTTTGGCGACGGGACGTTTTGGCGCGATATACATTATGTACGTTTATTGTATTAATTCTTTTAAAAGAATTATTCATATCTATGTTTTGCATGAGTGTTTGTGTTACGTGTTTTCACGTACTAAATGTAAATGTGTGTTTGTTTTTCACATCATTTTCTTTAATAAACATTTTGGCTTGTGTATGTGTGTTTATTAAGAGGCACACTTTTATTTTCAAAAAGTTTTTTAAGATATTAGAGGTTTTTAGTTAGAAATATAATAGAATAAAATGGCGAAAGTTTTTTCTAGTCTGTCTGCGTACTGGATAAAATGATTAGTGAATAGTCCAAACTACGCGAGCTTATAAAGACGTAGGGGCGAAGAGATTGAAAGAGAGGGGTAGACTTTGGGCCGCTCTCGGAATTAAAGATTAAGGATTATAAATTCGCACCTAGGGATGTCAAGTGGACTGCTAGAAACTGATTATCGTCTTACGCGTGAGAGAGGGGAGGGGTGGAGGAAAGAGTATATACAAGGAGTGAAATTTGAGCAGAAGAGAGAGGGCGGGATAGGTGTCACATGTAATGACCATTCCCAAGGAGATGATCGCCAGACGCATGACGCCAACGACCAGTGTTCGGTGCTGGTCTTGTCTTCATTTGTTTAACTCTACCTGCGTCAAAGCGAGATGTGTCACCCAAATCACCCCTACCCAATTTCTCAAAATATATCTTTTCAAAGTATCTTAGTGTCGTGAATTTGTTTCTATCTATTGTCGCCCCTAGTGTTTGTTTACATTTGTGGATTCACGTTAGAGTTTGTACTGACCACATTCCGTGTCTTGATCTTTACTATGTGTGGAGTGATTGTCGTCATTCAGCGTAATAAAGCTTTAGATGTTAACATGGTTTTTGTTATATTAAAGTGTGACACTTAGCTAATTCGTATATCACACTAATGTCAAATAAAAAACAAAATCTTTTGGAAAGAAATCCAAAAATGTCATCCAGTGCGATTAGCAGAACTCACATATAGCATGTTATTACCATTCAGGAATCTGACTTATTATAGGCCTATATTCATGAAATAAGCAAAACCTTTATAATTAAAAAAAAAAAAATTCGCTGAACGGTGTGAGAATTTATACTATACATACAATATTATGGTAGAGTGAAATAAACATTATTATAAAAGTTACGTGCTTATTAAATTATCGTCCAATGATATCTCGCGCCAAAACGTCCCGTCGCCAAGACGGCTCGCGCCAAAACGTCCCGTCGCCAAAACGGCGGGGCCAAAACGGCGGCGCCAAAACGGCGGCGCCAAAACGTCACGTACCGAAGTGATAGGATCATAGCGTATTGAGACAAGTGATAGGATCATAGCACATTGAGACAAGTGATAGGATCATAGCACATTGAGACAAGTGATAGGATCATAGCGTATTGAGAAAGTGATAGGATCATAGCGTATTGAGAAAGTGATAGGATCATAGCACATTGAGACAAGTGATAGGATCATAGCACATTGAGAAAAGTGATAGGATCATAGCGTATTGAGACAAGTGATAGGATCATAGCACATTGAGACAAGTGATAGGATCATAGCGTATTGAGACAAGTGATAGGATCATAGCACATTGAGACAAGTGATAGGATCATAGCGTATTGAGACAAGTGATAGGATCATAGCACATTGAGACAAGTGATAGGATCATAGCACATTGAGACAAGTGATAGGATCATAGCGTATTGAGAAAGTGATAGGATCATAGCGTATTGAGAAAGTGATAGGATCATAGCACATTGAGACAAGTGATAGGATCATAGCACATTGAGACAAGTGATAGGATCATAGCGTATTGAAAAGTGATAGGATCATAGCCTATTGAGAAAGTGATAGGATCATAGCACATTGAGACAAGTGATAGGATCATAGCACATTGAGACAAGTGATAGGATCATAGCGTATTGAGAAAGTGATAGGATCATAGCGTATTGAGAAAGTGATAGGATCATAGCCTATTGAGAAAGTGATAGGATCATAGCACATTGAGACAAGTGATAGGATCATAGCGTATTGAGAAAGTGATAGGATCATAGCGCATTGAGACAAGTGATAGGATCATAGCGTATTGAGAAAGTGATAGGATCATAGCGTATTGAGAAAGGGATAGGATCATAGCGTATTGAGAAAGTGATAGGATCATAGCGCATTGAGACAAGTGATAGGATCATAGCGTATTGAGAAAGTGATAGGATCATAGCACATTGAGACAAGTGATAGGATCATAGCACATTGAGACAAGTGATAGCGAAGCAGGACGTTTTGGCGCCGCCGTTTTGGCGACGCCGTTTTGGCCCCGCCGTTTTGGCGCGAAGGTCGTTTTGGCGCCAGCCGTTTTGGCGACGGGACGTTTTGGCGCGATATACATTATGTACGTTTATTGTATTAATTCTTTTAAAAGAATTATTCATATCTATGTTTTGCATGAGTGTTTGTGTTACGTGTTTTCACGTACTAAATGTAAATGTGTGTTTATTTTTCACATCATTTTCTTTAATAAACATTTTGGCTTGTGTATGTGTGTTTATTAAGAGGCACACTTTTATTTTCAAAAAGTTTTTTAAGATATTAGAGGTTTTTAGTTAGAAATATAATAGAATAAAATGGCGAAAGTTTTTCTAGTCTGTCTGCGTACTGGATAAAATGATTAGTGAATGGTCCAAACTACGCGAGCTTATAAAGACGTAGGGGCGAAGAGATTGAAAGAGAGGGGTAGACTTTGGGCCGCTCTCGGAATTAAAGATTAAGGATTATAAATTCGCACCTAGGGATGTCAAGTGGACTGCTAGAAACAGATTATCGTCTTACGCGTGAGAGAGGGGAGGGGTGGAGGAAAGAGTATATACAAGGAGTGAAATTTGAGCAGAAGAGAGAGGGCGGGATAGGTGTCACATGTAATGACCATTCCCAAGGAGATGATCGCCAGACGCATGACGCCAACGACCAGTGTTCGGTGCTGGTCTTGTCTTCATTTGTTTAACTCTACCTGCGTCAAAGCGAGATGTGTCACCCAAATCACCCCTACCCAATTTCTCAAAATATATCTTTTCAAAGTATCTTAGTGTCGTGAATTTGTTTCTATCTATTGTCGCCCCTAGTGTTTGTTTACATCTGTGGATTCACGTTAGAGTTTGTACTGACCACATTCCGTGTCTTGATCTTTACTATGTGTGGAGTGATTGTCGTCATTCAACGTAATAAAGCTTTAGATGTTAACATGGTTTTTGTTATATTAAAGTGTGACACTTAGCTAATTCGTATATTACACTAATGTCAAATAAAAAACAAAATCTTTTGGAAAGAAATCCAAAAATGTCATCCAGTGCGATTAGCAGAACTCACATATAGCATGTTATTACCATTCAGGAATCTGACTTATTATAGGCCTATATTCATGAAATAAGCAAAACCTTTATAATTAAAAAAAAAAAAATTCGCTGAACGGTGTGAGAATTTATACTATACATACAATATTATGGTAGAGTGAAATAAACATTATTATAAAAGTTACGTGCTTATTAAATTATCGTCCAATGATATCTCGCGCCAAAACGTCCCTTCGCCAAAACGGCTCGCGCCAAAACGTCCCGTCGCCAAAACGGCGGGGCCAAAACGGCGGCGCCAAAACGGCGGCGCCAAAACGTCACGTACCGAAGTGATAGGATCATAGCGTATTGAGACAAGTGATAGGATCATAGCACATTGAGACAAGTGATAGGATCATAGCACATTGAGACAAGTGATAGGATCATAGCGTATTGAGAAAGTGATAGGATCATAGCGTATTGAGAAAGTGATAGGATCATAGCACATTGAGACAAGTGATAAGATCATAGCACATTGAGAAAAGTGATAGGATCATAGCGTATTGAGACAAGTGATAGGATCATAGCACATTGAGACAAGTGATAGGATCATAGCGTATTGAGACAAGTGATAGGATCATAGCACATTGAGACAAGTGATAGGATCATAGCGTATTGAGACAAGTGATAGAATCATAGCACATTGAGACAAGTGATAGGATCATAGCACATTGAGACAAGTGATAGGATCATAGCACATTGAGACAAGTGATAGGATCATAGCACATAGAGTCAAGTGATAGGATCATAGCACATTGAGACAAGTGATAGGATCATAGCACATTGAGACAAGTGATAGGATCATAGCACATTGAGACAAGTGATAGGATCATAGCACATTGAGACAAGTGATAGGATCATAGCACATTGAGACAAGTGATAGGATCATAGCGTATTGAGACAAGTGATAGGATCATAGCGTATTGAGACAAGTGATAGGATCATAGCACATTGAGACAAGTGATAGGATCATAGCACATTGAGACAAGTGATAGGATCATAGCGTATTGAGAAAGTGATAGGATCATAGCGTATTGAGAAAGTGATAGGATCATAGCACATTGAGACAAGTGATAGGATCATAGCACATTGAGACAAGTGATAGGATCATAGCGTATTGAAAAGTGATAGGATCATAGCCTATTGAGAAAGTGATAGGATCATAGCGTATTGAGAAAGTGATAGGATCATAGCGTATTGAGAAAGTGATAGGATCATAGCCTATTGAGAAAGTGATAGGATCATAGCCTATTGAGAAAGTGATAGGATCATAGCGTATTGAGAAAGTGATAGGATCATAGCGCATTGAGACAAGTGATAGGATCATAGCGTATTGAGAAAGTGATAGGATCATAGCGTATTGAGAAAGGGATAGGATCATAGCGTATTGAGAAAGTGATAGGATCATAGCGTATTGAGAAAGTGATAGGATCATAGCGTATTGAGAAAGTGATAGGATCATAGCACATTGAGACAAGTGATAGGATCATAGCGTATTGAGAAAGTGATAGGATCATAGCGTATTGAGAAAGTGATAGGCTCATAGCGTATTGAGAAAGTGATAGGATCATAGCGCATTAAGAAAGTGATAGGATCATAGCGTATTGAGAAAGTGATAGGATCATAGCGTATTGAGAAAGTGATAGGCTCATAGCGTATTGAGAAAGTGATAGGATCATAGCGTATTGAGAAAGTGATAGGATCATAGCGTATTGAGAAAGTGATAGGATCATAGCGCATTGAGAAAGTGATAGGATCATAGCGCATTGAGAAAGTGATAGGCTCATAGCGTATTGAGAAAGTGATAGGATCATAGCGTATTGAGAAAGTGATAGGATCATAGCAAATTGAGAAAGTGATAGGATCATAGCAAATTGAGAAAGTGATAGGATCATAGCAAATTGAGAAAGTGATAGGATCATAGCAAATTGAGAAAGCTAAAAGCATGAAATAGTGTTACACAAAAACAATGGACTTCATTCACCAATCGTAAACAAACAACATTTAACCGTATGATTCTATATATCTTCTATACAAATTATGTAGGCCTAATCCATAAAGGCTGTCACTTCGTGTGTATTTTTCATTGTTTTATCAATATTATGACGTGGCTAAATGTGTTGTTGTTTTACGATTGGTGAATGATGTGAATTGGTAAAAATATTATTAAAAGCACAGTTTTATTTCTGTTTGTCTAGATCTAGTAAAAATTTAATTACGCGACTGATACAAACTGATTGTTACAATTACATATAAGCTTTTTTTTCTTTTTTAAATATTTTTTTACCCATTTTTTTTTTTTAATCATATCTTCAGCGACTTTTGACTTGACTTATCTGATTGATTTTTTATCTGTAAGAGGTGTAGATCTGTAAGAAATTCAGTTACTGAAAGTTATTTACTTTTATTTTATCTTATAAAATACAGACGTTACTTCAAAAAGATGATTACGTCCAACGCGTGTCCCTAGGTCAATTTAGTCATGCATGTTAATCACTGACTTAAATTCTGCCAAGTCACTGGTTTTCCTGGCTGATCCAGGCAACCTGTTCCATGCTCTAACAGCACTATGGAAGGAGCATTTGTACAAATTTGTCCTAGCATATGGGACGAGGAATGTGCCTTTATCTTTGTGTACAGGGATATACTCAAAAGTCTTGCAAACAACTTTCTAGATCTAGGTGTGAACTTGACATTCTAATGTAAAAGATGCAGGCTTGATAAGGCCCTTAGCTATTTGAGATTTTGGGTCCACTGTGTATGGCAATTTTTCCTCCAAAATGATTGATAATATACATGGGACCATTTTTTGCCCCCTCCCTGAGCAGAATGAGTTGGAAGCGAGGGAGACTAATCTATAGCCTATAAGTATCTAATGGGTAATTCCATCGCTATAAAAAAGACATAGAGTTTGAAAATACATTTAACGTTATACCTTGCCAAGATAAGTTTTAAAACTTGATGTTTGGTTATTGACAGCTGTGCTGCTGATGCAGGACCAGGCAATGGAAACCAGAGCAGAATTATCTACCCTTGTAGTGACTACGTAAGCTCGTTTAAGTTTTTCTTTCCACACATGTTGTTTTTTTTTGTGTGTGTTGTTTTCTTCAATTCTATTACTTCAATATTGGGGCGTGGTTGATAGTGGTAAAGCGCTTGGGTTCCTAACCGAAGGGTCCGGGGCTCAAATCTCGGTGAGGACTGGGATTTTGAATTAAGGGATTCTTAGGACGCCCCTGAGTCTACCCAACTCTAATGGGTACCTGACATTAGTTGGGGAAAGTAAAATCGGTTGGTCCTTGTGTTGGCCACATGACACCTTCGTTAACCGTCGGCCATAGAAACAGATAACCTTTATATCTTCCACCCTATAGATTAGGATGCGCGGTGGCCGAGTGGTAAAACGCTTGACTTCCGAACCGAATAACCCGGGTTCGAATCCTGGTGACGACTGGGATTTCTAATTAACGGATCTTTATGGCGCCTCTGAGTCCACCCAATTCTAATGGGAACCTGACATAAGTTGGGGAAAAGTAAAGGCTGATGGTCGTCGTGCTGGCCATATGACACCCACATTAACTGTGGGCCACAGAAACAGATAACCTTTACATTCTCTGCTCCAATAGATCTCACTGTCTGAAAAGGGGAATTTTACTTTTATTAGTCCAATGGATGGTTAATGAGGTGTTATTGTAGACTTAAACCTCACTGTATATCTTATTATCTTTCTTTTTTTTTTTCTGTAGTACATTAATATTCATGAATGGCTACACACACTGGGCGGAGCTCACGTGCAGCAAGGACCAATCAGAAACAATTACATCTCCGTCAATTACGATGACATCACGCCAAGTAAGATCATTGTCTAAGTCTCTATCGTACGATAATCCAATTCGGTTAATATTTATTTTATCGGTTTACTCTTTCAACTACTGTACTCCTCATTATTCTTGGGACTCGAAAAAAATGCCTTATTATTTGAAAAAAATAAATTATGTATTTGAATGTTCTCAGGTTTACAGTACTCGTACAACGCCTATTACTGGACCTCGACGTCTTACAACTCAGTGAACTATTTCTTTGACCCAGCTTCAGTTCTGATGTACGACGCAGGGGTATGGGCACATTCTTAGCTTCAGATTACATTTAAGCAATCCGTCTTAACAAAATGTTAGGAATTTACTAGCATTCTAAACCCGTGCTTATGATGGATAAAAATGATATTCTTTAAAAAAGATTAAAAATATAGTTCCAATTTTGAATTCGACATTTAATATTTCACTAGTAGCCTTTATTTCTGCTAAATAAAACTAAATGGTTAACTTTATTTGCATAATTATTCATATTTGTGAAATTATAACACGAACAAAGAAATCAATGCATTAATGTACAAGGTTGTGTATTAAAACATTTACACAGGTACTATATTATTCACACTATCCTTTACCCGTCCTGGTTTCAAATCTCGTTGAAGACTAGGATTTTGAATTGCATGATTGTCAGAACAGTACTCAGCACACGGAACCATAATGGGTACCTAACTTTCGATGGGAAAAGTAAAGGCGGTTGATCTTTATGCTGGTCCCATGGCAACCTGCTCTTTGACCATTGACCAAAAGAAACATTATCTTCACATCATTTAAGTCATTGGTTAATATGCATGACTAAATTCATGACGCGCAGGACGTAATCATCTTCTTTTTTGAAGTAACGTCTGTATTATATAAGATAAGATAATATTTGCCCTATAGATCGCAATATCTAAAGGGAAACTGAACCCTTTTTTTTAACTTTGCCAAGAAATGGTAATTAGTGAAACTACTAAATAAATATTCGCAAAACAATAATTAATATTATTCATTAATTAAAAATAACTTTGTATTTAACACTTTGTAACGTTTGTTATTAAACTTTTGTTTTCTCAATTTAAAAAAAAAAATGGCCATCTTTATTATAATTAATATAAAATGAGATAGCTGTAGAATAAATCAAAATTATGCAAATTTTGTCTTAAGAAAGCTCTTCAATGGAAGTCTGTATCACGTTTTGTTAATGTGAATGTTGACTCTCCTTGCAGACCTGGTCCAGAAACTCCCTGGAGACGTACACGCCCATCAGAGATGACATCTTCCAGCCAAACTTTTCTCCTTCTACTGATGACGTCAATTTCTTGGAGCTTAACCAAGTTTTCCAGTGCAACGGTAAGTGAAGAACTACAGCTACTGGACTGGCTTCTGGACTGATCTACTGGACTGATCTACTGGACTGACCTACTGGACTGACCTACTGGACTGACAGCATATACAACCTGAAGTGAAGAACTAGATCTACTGGACTGACCTACTGGACTGATCTACTGGACTGACCTACTGAATTGACCTACTGGACTGACATCACCGTAGATATGGAGAGATGGTCGATTTGAAGTGAAGAACTAGATCTACTGGACTGATCTACTGGACTGCTACTGGACTGACCTACTGGACTGACATCACCGTAGATATGGAGAGATGGTCGATTTGAAGTGGAGAACTAGATCTACTGGACTGACCTACTGGACTGATCTACTGGACTGCTACTGGACTGACCTACTGGACTGACATCACCGTAGATATGGAGAGATGGTCGATTTGAAGTGGAGAACTAGATATACTGGACTGACCTACTGGACTGATCTACTGGACTGCTACTGGACAGACCTACTGGACTGACATCGCCGTAGATATGGAGAGATGGTCGATTTGAAGTGAAGAACTAGATATACTGGACTGACCTACTGGACTGATCTACTTGACTGACATCACCGTAGATATGGAGAGATGGGTGATTTGAAGTGAAGAACTAAATCTACTGGACTGCTACTGGACTGATCTACTGGACTGACATCACCGTAGATATGGAGGGATGGGTGATTTGAAGTGAAGTGAAGAACTAAATCTACTGGACTGATCTACTGGACTGATCTACTGGGCTGATCTACTGGACTGCTACTGGACTGAACTACTGGACTGACCTACTGGAAAGATCTACTCGACTGATCTACTATAGAGATTTAATACTTGAGGTTTTAAGACATTCTTGAGAGTACTCATTTGTATGAGGTAATTGCCATACATAAAGAAAAGGTAATGTCGATTTCCGATTGTTTAGCTCATAAACCCTTCTAAATTTAATATCAAAGTTCACTCTTATCTATAACATGTTTAAATATTATAGAATACAAATCTACTTATGATGTCAATTATAACACATGTAACACTCCACAGCACTCTTCTGTGGCAATGTTAGCGTGGACTGTGGACTTGGCTACTACGCACTTTATAAGGGTGTGTGTCGATGTGTTTGTCCTGGAGAGTATGACCCAGCTACCAACTGTCAGACCTTATTAAACGGACGTAAGTCTATTTGAACAAACAGCTCATCTCCCTTCGTTTGATTCTGATACTATTGTTCTGTATTTAACAAATAGTTTATCTCCCTTCCTTTGATTTTGATATTATTGTCTGTATTTTACTAATAGTTTATCTCCCTTCGTTTGATTCTGATACTATTGTTCTGTATTTAACAAATAGTTTATCTCCCTTCCTTTATATTTTGATATTATTGTTTGTATTTTACTAATAGTTTATCTCCCTTCGTTTGATTCTGATACTATTGTTCTGTATTTAACAAATAGTTTATCTCCCTTCCTTTATATTTTGATATTATTGTTTGTATTTTACTAATAGTTTATCTCCCTTCGTTTGATTCTGATACTATTGTTCTGTATTTAACAAATAGTTTATCTCCCTTCCTTTGATTTTGATATTATTGTCTGTATTTTACTAATAGTTTATCTCCCTTCGTTTGATTCTGATACTATTGTTCTGTGTTTAACAAATAGTTTATCTCCCTTCCTTTGATTTTGATATTATTGTCTGTATTTTACTAATAGTTTATCTCCCTTCGTTTGATTCTGATATTACTGCTCTGTATTTTTCTTTCCTTACAAATTCTTTTAAGACTTAAGAAAACTTGAATGATCCCCCAAAGTTAACGCAAATTTAAATAAAAATTGAATAACATAAGTAAATTAATATAGTTTAAAAAAAAATGTTTATGTATGTGTGTAAATATTTTTTTTTTACTTTTTTTGAAAATATTTTCAAATCCATTTTTTTCACCTTTATTTTAGCTACTCTGTATACTAAAGGTTTTGACACTAACAGTCTATTACAGTAAAGTGCTATATTCATTGGGTATACTTGTACAAAACTATTGTTTACCACATTATAGATTCTCTTTAAGCAATACAATTCAAACATCAAGAGAAATCTATAATGATAGATCTGGTGAAAATGCAGGCAAATGGGGCCTGAAGAGAAAAAAATAGAGAAACTGAATAGAGAAAGATTTTGAAAAAAAAAAAAGAAAAAAATAAAGACATATTGAAAGACATTTTATTCTGCTGTGCTGAAAAGTGCGAAAACAATATTTATTGAAACTACTCGTTTATCAATATCTTTGTGTTCTGTTCACCGGATACGCCAAAAGGATTGCTTTTTCTTTATGGATTGGTCTCCATGTATAACCATCATCAATATTTACGAAAAGGGGATGATCTGTGAATCCGTCTTTTTTTTTTTACCTAGCAGTTCCTTCACTACACTTCTTGCTTTAAGCCCAAGACATGTTCTCGTGTCGTGTACACCTATTCTGCAACGTCATACGTCTGTCTGTCTACGTCACTACTTTTTTACTGTCACTTTATACAACGCACAATATATGTATTCAAAAACTAACATACTCTCTAAGCTAAACTAGGTCAAGACAATACTTTGATATTGTTCTATATCGTATGTGCCTTGTCTATTTCTATATCAACTGATGTTTTCTTTATTAACTTCAATCCCCTTGTTACAGCATCAACTGTAGTGTCATGGCCTAACACTCCCATTGTCCTTATTGCTGGAGGTCCGAACAACACCTGCCCTACAGGCTTCGACCAGACCCCTGGCTGGTTTTCTTTCACCGGAAATTCGTCTCTGACTCAGTCCACTGCCGCTCCACCAGTGAAGTTCCCTGTGTCCGGCAAGACCCATTTCACTCCCCTCTGCACCAAAAGCACCCCCGCCAATCCCACGGCTGCCGACTGGGAGTCATGGCCAGGAGGTGGACAGTACTGCTTCATTAAACCTTTGAACGTGAACTGTGGAGGAGGTTTGTACTTGTTAGTTAACTCTTTCTCTCCGTAATTATTTACCACATTCTGGTGGAATCAACGTTGGTATCGTCAGTTAGGAGAGAAAGAGTTAATGAAGTCATTATTATTAAGTACTTATAAATTAAAGCTTTTATTCCATCTTTGTTAATCAAGAATATTTAATATACATGTTTTAGTAAACATAATAATATTTGTGAGTTTGTGGAGGGTGAGGCTGCATTTATATATTACGAGCATATTATAAGTGAAGATTGTGTAGTCAGCTGTACGTTTTAAAGTTTTGTTTGTACAAATGCTAGAAAATGTTTGAGGAATATCAAAAAGTTAAAGATCCTGACCTATCGAAATTCGGCTATTCGTTTTTATCTCTATTGTGGGGGCCCCGATCTTGTGGAGGTGTCGGGGGAGTTGTCCTGCCTCGCCTCCCTGCTAATTTTTTTTTTATGTTGATATATTATTCCTGTTTATTTATACTGTGCCTTTATACCTAATGTATTCTGTATGATTATTCATTTTACGATTGAAGTTTACGATATTAAATTATTCCATTGTCCAAAAGTGGACCTGTGTTTATTCAATACTAAAAGTAGTATTATAGGGCAGATAATGTTAAGGTCCTTTGATCCTGAGGCCCACTGTTAACGAAGGTGTCATGTGGCCATCACAACGACCAACCGTTTTTACTTTCCCCCTACTAATGTCAGGTACCCATTAGAGCTGGATGGACTCAGTGGCGTCCAAAGATCCCCAAATAAAAAATCCAACACTTCACCAGCCACCGCGCCTCCTTATTCAATACTATTTCCCCGGTATACTTGATGTTGTGACACAATATTTAAGTCTAGAATTACAACTTTATAAGTATCACATGATACAAACAACTATGACAACTACAGCCCTATTACAGCTCTTGAACCCTAACTCTTAATGGTATCTTGCAATAGATATAGCCATTTATGTCTCCTCCTGTCTCGGAAGACAATGAGGTGAGTCAATGGCTTAGGTTTCGTCTTGAGATGGGGCAGAATCTGGTGTGACTGATCAAGCCGATTCTGGAGCGGCAGTTTGCCACAGTTCTTGCATGTATAAGCATCTGTCCTAGGGCTAGCTAAAAGGGCAGCTTTCTTTTTCTTTCTCTTGACTGATGCAGCTTTTGCACTCGGCGAAGTTCGTACCAGCACGTAAAGTCTGTCTCCATGCTGTCCGGTCTGGGGCTATCTCCTCCCACATACTTTGATCGATGCCTGTGGTTTTCACGTCACTCTTACAGACATCTCTGTATGTAGATTAGTCTTGGGCAGCCCTTGGGTCTGACTCCCTCCTCAAGCTCAGCGTATAGGATGTCTGTAGGGCTTCTTCCATCTGGCATGCGAGTGACATGACGGAGCCAGCGCAGTCTTCTCAGTCTAAGAAGAGCATAGATACTGTGCATATAGGCCCGTTTCAGAACGTCCTGGTTGGTGACATGATCCCTCCAGGAAATGCACATTTTGCGTCGAAGGCAGCGTAAGTGGAAGCTATTTAATCTGTGTTCTAGATGCATGTAAATTGCCCAGCTCTCACTGCCATATAGAAGTGTGCTCAGAACGCAGGCATTGTAGACTAGGATTTTGTTTGCCGTAGTACCAAGATATAGTTATGAATGTCCATATACACAACATAGATGTAATATAACTTTAAACAAAGTCAATTTATTTGTTTATTTATCTATCTAAAACGATTTTGTTTATTTTCTTTGTTCTAATAAAAGCATTCATCCAAGCTGGAGCTGAGTTTCGCTCCTTGGCTGCTGTTACCACCAACGGCAGTCTTGGTGAGACTTACTACAACGCCACGTCAATGAACATCACCCAGTACTACTGCTGCAGGTACCAAGAGGGGACCACCTTCCCCATAGATCTACCCAATGCTGATCCGTTCAGACTCTTTATCAGGGGCACCAGCTGTCCTGTTATCAGAGGTACACTTGTGCAAACAACTCAAAGCATACTGTTACGTATTTCTGAATCTTCTAGCTAGATGTACTAGTAGGCACACAAATAAAAACACTGCAAAGAACTTGACGACTAAACTTTCAGTTTCATATAACTTTAATGACTATTAACTCTAACAATTCGTCACTGTAACATGTAGCGTAGAAGACTGTACAATATCTGTCAGTTTACAGTTAGCTATACTTCGTTGTAATTCATGTCTTCACTTCATCTCTTCTCAACTTGCATCGAGCCGTATTCCACAGAAAAGACCAACGACACACTTCCCAGTGTCGCTCCAGGTCTCCTAAAGCTGAACCAAGTCGCACTCAAGTCTACCGAATCAGAGCCGCACACGTCTTACATCGACTGTATCGACTGTAACGGCTCAAGTCCACTGTAGTTCGCTGTATAGACTTTAACGACAGTAGTCCACTCCAGTTAACTCTACCCTAGTTAACTTGCACCAAGTCGTACACATTTCTCTTCCACAGAGCCGCACACGTCTTACATCGTCTGTATCGACTGTAACGGCTCACTCACGACTCCATACGACTGCCTTTCACATTAACTTTCTGGCTTATATAGAGTCCCTAATCGCTTCTCCAAAGTTGCACAAACACTGCTTGTATCTTCTGGAATAAAACGTGAGGAAACGTCACATCCTGTCTTTATTTATACATGTAGATTCCAGAGAACACTCGCTGCAGTGTCATCAAGTCGGGGTCACACCTAGTGACCTCTACCTATCACTGTTCATTTGTAACAATACTTTAAAATAACATGAATTGTAATTCTAAACAATGTAGACTGATAAGGCTTGTACTCGAGTTCGACAATTGATGACGAGTGCAGCATTTCACTTGGCTACTTAGCCCCAGCTGCGACCTACATATCTCGTTACATCCAGCACAGACACACAACCATTTTCCGCCGGTAATCAATTAAGATTCTCTTTCCGGCTTCTACTTTTGTCCTCTTTTAGTCTCCAATGTGTATCCCGCAGCCTTTGTAATTAATCTCCAGCTGTCTCGTTCCGAGGCCGCCTGCTTCTAGGTGCTCTCTTCTATGTTAGGCACCAACTTGCTTTATCTGATATTGGAATATACATACAAATGATAATGACCGGCATGCCAGTGGCGTAGCTAAAGGGGAAGGGTCCAAATTTGAAAATTCCCCCAGGCCCTCACGTGAAGGGGCCCCCAAATGAGTTTTTGAAATTTCTTTTTTTACATTAAATATTACACCATTATATCATGTTATGATGTCGAATGTCAAAATGCAGGGGCCCTAAAGAGGTCAAGCCCGCCTGGCCCCCAAATTCCTACCTACTCCACTGTTACATTCCTACTGTCACTATTGTGTTGGAATAAAGACTTACATCTAACATTTGAGAATATATCAAATATGCTTGTATATGCTAACACATGAGAAACGGCCTAATAGGCTTGAATTAAAGTAAATATAATAGTTGAGAACTTGTCCAATTGGTTAGTGTATAGCTCGTTTGTTTTTCAGGATTGAAAAGTACCTACACGAGATTGAATTTGTGGACTGGAATCAATAGAGAAATTGTGACCTCCAAGTCTCCCTTCTGGATGTACAGCAACGCCATGACTACATTCCAGTGTTACTATCAACCTCCAGTCTACGGTAGGTTTTATGATATTAAGTTATATTAATTAGGTCCTATATAATCGTTAGCGACCATTTTACGAATGTAATGCTATTGTTGTTATCGTTGTCAGGGTGTAATCAGGTGATAACTCTTGACGCTAATGTGAGATCGGCCACTGTTACTACCCCTGGATTTCCAACAGCAAGAACCCCGAACAGACGCTGCTTTTATTCTTTCAATGTAAGTCACTCTCAAAATCAGAAATCTTTTATGAGGTAAAGATATAACAACAGTGTGTTTTCTTTATTTACCCATGCTAAGTAACACTATTTTCAGATAGTGTGAATCTCTCTTAGGTCTTTATCGATATTAATACCTGATTTGCGCTTTTCTAGTATATAAACTTGGTCTAAATATATTTGCATAAGTGTTATAAAAGTATTTTTCTGGATCGCAATAAAAGCACAGGGTTATAACAATAAATCTACATCTAAGACATTAAAGTTTTTGCTATCTCTGTATACCTGTCATTCTCGCGATCAATTTTAAACCCGATAATTTTCTCTTTATTTACATTTCTATTTTTTCGCATTTCATAAAGAAGTTACAGAATCATAGAAAAAGATTTAAAGAAATATGGAGAAATCAGGGGTGGCCTTAGCAGTGGGTGGGGCCCTGGGCGAGTGTCTTGTGCGGGAACCTGAGCCCTAAGGGTAGACTATATATATGTACCGTACCACATCACGCTACCGGGCTAATCCGTCTCCGACGCTGTAACAATAACAATTCAGTATGTCTGCCTATAACGCTGTGGGCCTTATTTTTGTTACAAAAGATAGAACATTATTTAGGTACTGTTGGCCTACTACTGGCCGCTGAAAGTGCGTTCTATACTGTATTGTATTTGTTCTGCATTAAAGATTTTTCTTTCAAGTTAAAAAAGTAAAAAAAAAATACTCTCATGGCCGCACGATGTCTATGCATAGTAGCCTCTAAAACACTTTAGCGGAAGCAGCCAATCCAAAGAGTTTATTTCGTATTTAAACATCGACCTCCAATCGGATTTTATTAGGAAAATGTGTAGTGATCAAGTTTGTGACAATAAAATCTCCAATAGCGGGGCCCCCACAGGCGCGGGGGCCTGGGGCGGTTGCCCCACTTGCCACCCCCTAAGACCGCAACTGGGAGAAATGTTGGAATATTATGTTAGCTTAAAGAAAAACTTAGGAAAATCACTGGCAGATATTTTAAAATAAATAGACACGAAAAATATCAAATACTCTCGTTTTAAGGGTCAGGGTTGCCAACAAAATAGTACAAACTATTTTATACTACAAGCGAAAGAATTTTAAGTTTGATTCTCCAGTGTTTGAAGTGCAAAAAAAAATTTATATTAAATACCTACATAATCAACTCGTTCTTCGTTCTGTACACCAGAAATAGTGAAATAGCTAGCTGTTTAAAGTTATCAGCTATACATGTAGGCCCTTAATTTTGTAGTGACACACACTTAAAATTAACTTCGCAAAATTAAAAAAGATTTAATATTGCAAGGAGTCTGTTAAGTGTATCAAAAGTCAGGTGCACACTTGGAGGATTTCACTAAATTTCTTCACTTGCCGGAATTCGTGCACATCTTCTATCATTCAGTTCGACTCCAAATAGCAATAACTTTACACACTTACTTAGACTTAGATCCGATTTGGCGCTTTGGGCTGCAACTTGTTTCCACAAAGATCTGTCACTGGCAATGTCTGAAGCCTCTTTCCACCTGGTGTCCACTGCTATGAGGTCCTCCATGAAAGTGTGGCGTAAAGTTTTTCTAGGACGTCCCCTTTTTGCGCTTTTCTATTATTGGTCTCCAAGTCATGGCAACTCTTGGTATGAGTATTTCATTCAGTAGGAGAACATGTCACGCAAACTTCATGCGACGCTCGGTCATAACCTCGTTAAGTGGTCTAGTTCCAGTTCGTCATAGGATTTCTTTGTTTGAAACCCGATCTCTGCAACTAACTCCTAAAATCCGTCTTAGCCATCTTTGTTGAGCCACATTTAGTCTTTTCTCAATTTTGGCAGATGGCTTCTATGTCTCACATGCATATGTTGCTGTTTGTATGACGATTGCGTTAAGTAGGTGGATTTTTTGTCTTACTGGTAAGTCCAATAGCTATTGGAACATTGTTTACGTGGGAAGTATTTCCATCTGCTACGCAGACCCATCTTTGACCAACATATCTTGTAACCGTTACGTAGACAAAGCTGTCGTCTCCCTGAAGTTCACATGGGCATACAAAACATTTCGAATAATAGGCCCAACTGTTGTTTTTTTGTTTTACTATTCCAGGTTCCTGCCCAGTCCCAAATTCTGATCACTTTCAACACCTGTGACCTGAGCACCACCAACGATGACACGATCATTATCAAGAGGTACCACCAATGGCAGGAAGGTCTCAAGTAAGTATTGATGTCTATACAGACTTTCACTGCTCCTGTTACAGTCAGTTATGTGTAAAAAAAAAAAAAAGTTTTAGGGAGGGGGGGGGGTAGGCCATGGAGTGTGTGTTTGTGTGTGTTTGTTTGTTTCTATGACGACGGTGGGAGGAGGTTAGCGATTGGGTTGTGAACGATGCAACATTGGTGGTATTGTCGTCACTTGGTCTTAGTTAGGGGAGACGACTCCAGAACGTGAGACTGAAAGGTTGTGTTATTGTAGTGAATTAGATTTTGTTAAAGAATAGTATGACTAAAGTCTACTACAGTTATTTTATTTCATATTAAGTTGATTTTGTCTATATTATAAATATAATTTTTACTTAGTATTGCTCCAAGGAAGCTACTCAATTAATTTGAAGTTTTATTAGTTAAGATATATTACTCCTACAACGGTTTACTTTCTACCAGAGGTCTGGTGCTAAAGGACCAATTATCTCATGATTTACACAAATTCATTAATAAATGATTCTTTTTTATCATGATGGTTACAGAGCCTAAATAAATGGGGTATTGATGTAAACAATGTTCAGATGTTGGACCAGTAGTGAAACTTAGCAGGACAGAAAGAAGACACATTTTTCACCAAGTTTATATCGGCTTTCTCCGTCTGAGTGGAATCCTGTACACGTTATTTCTCCCACTTCCCATTCTCGGGTCAACAGGAGGCGTTGGGGGTGGCGGGGAGGGAATAAGGATAAGTGCAAGGTATAGCGGTGCAGAATTCTGAAGGATTGGAATGTCAAAGCCTAAAAACAGATACGCCCTTGACACTTCTTCCCTTTATAAAACAATCATAAACGATCATAGCTATACGCATTACCCCCCCCCCGGGTCCCTTTTTCTTCCTAATGATTATATTTAATAATAATAATAATTTATGGCTTTTATAAAGCGCTACTTTCATGCTTATAGCATGCTCAGAGCGCTTTGGTCCAATCTCAGTTGTGGACCAGTGGGGGGAAGGTATCTAGAAGAAAGTTTTTCCGTGTTTCCTTTAGGCGCTCAGTAAACACAACTCTGCCTGAGTCAGGTGTCGAACCTCGAGCCCCCTTCATAGGTGGCCAAGCCAAGCTAAGTTCAAGCGCACTTAGCCTCTCGACCACGCTTCCGACCCTATTTAATAAACTTACTTTTGGCCTGTGAGTTCTAGTTTCAATTCGCTTTTCCTCTTCCGGCTATGGCTATGTTTGTTCGGCACATTGTGTGGTAAGCGCTCTGGACTGTCGTCTCGATGGTTACCCGGGTCAAATCCAGCCCGCAGTCACGATCCCTCAACTTTAGGGAGGTTTGATCGAGCATTTCTTACCCTCCCATCTGACTCCCCACATAAGCAACTTTTTAATTTTTTTATTTTTTTGAAAACACCCGTTACATTCTCCGGTGACACTTTTAGAGAGACGTGCACGACTCTGGTTCATTTTAGTACCGGTTCTGTAAATGCAAGAGACTGACACTAATGGAAGGAATACGTGTTTAAAGCAACGGCCTCTGAGATCTAGTAATACGGTCTAGATTCACACTTAAGTAATGAGATGCCTTTGTTGTGTACAACAGACAGCACTGCACACCGCATGGCAGGACTTCACAGAAGAAGAACATTAAGACCTACTTGTTTAAAACTATTTTAGATTAGTTTTTTTTTTATTTCTACTGTCGTGTCTGTGTTTGTAATGTTATCACAGCGGCTTGAGCCAACATTTTGTTTGTTAACAGCGCTTTACAAATAAAATTATTATTAATTATTATTATTATTAAGACTAAGACTAAGACTGCTTTATTGATCCTTATAAAAATTTGTTGTAATTACAAGGACTCTTTTTTTCATATAAAGACAACATAACAGAAACATACACATAAATACAACAAACACAACATAAAGAGTTCATTCAGCGACTACACACTGGCATCTTGGTCCTTTTCATGTTCCCTGATCAACGAGTGGCGTTGATATAGTCTGAATGAGTCATATATGTCACATGTCATACGCCACGTGTCATATGTCAAATGACAGGTGTCACATGAAACATGCCACATGCCATACGTCGTGTGTCATGTGTCGAATGCCACAATATCATCAATTATCAATGTTTTAAACGCTCTCTCTCTCTCTCTCTCTCTCTCTCTTTGTCTCTAGGCTCGACGTAACGAATTGTCCATCTCAGGTTCTGAGTGTCAAGGATTACTTGAACATTGAGTACTGGTCAGGGTTTGATACTGTCACCAACAAGGGACTGAACTTCACAGCTACAGTAATACTACGTAAGCCATTTACAGTGACTTTTTGTCTATTTACCTTTCCCTCGGCTTTTGTAGGTTAAGACGTATTGTGTAAATAGCTTATCTGGGTTAACTGACGTCCAGCAAAAGGAGGGCAGGTTTTCCTTTTTTTGAGGTCGCGTCCTCCGTTAGGCGGACATTGGCCCAAAGTGTGAGACGACAATACATGAATCAATAAAAATTTAAATAATTAATTAATCAATTAGTCGTTATTAATTAATGTTTTTTTTTATATAAACTAGAGAAATAAGTCTTTGGCTAAATAAATAAGTGGGCCTTACAGGCTTATGCCACTTTTTTTTAGTATTTTTAAATTGCTTTTGAAACGTCAGCACGGAAACCTTCCTCTAGTACAAAAGTGATTGGTCCATAGCGCACTGACTATGCTTAACTGCTTTAAGCATGAAAATTGCGCTTTTTGAGATTTTTTAACACTACAAAAAAATATGAAAATTTTTGTAGAAAGTTGGATCAAGGCGTTATTTGTAAAGTAGTTACAAAAAGTAATGTTGGTTTTGTTTTCAACCCTAAGCTATGTACATATAATTTAGTAATTGAACATCAAAATATAGAGAACTCTAGTCTAATAATTATTATATTGCGATTTTTAGATACATAATCTAGAAAGTTCTAGGTAATCAATCTATTTAAATGTACATAAGATGGTTTAAATCAACATGAATTATTTCCATCTAGGATTTTTGAAACATCTCAATGGAAACAAACAGGAAATGGCTTTGTTTCATATATTTGCGTGAATATCCGAAAAATGATTTTGTATTATTTATAAACTTTGAAAACTAAAGATCATTATTTTTCTAAGACAGCAAAGATTGATTGCGTTGATTTCCCTTAGAGCCTAAAAAAAGAGTTTACGTACATAAAAATATATCTATCTATCTATCTATCTATCTATCTATCTATCTATATATATATATATATATATATATATATATAGATGTGTGAATCGATCAATCGCGTAAATCGATTTATTTCCGGTTTCCAGTCTAGTAAAATATATAATCTATGGTCATGTCTATGTCTATGGTCTATATCTATTTATAACTTGATTGCTTCAGTATAATTAATACAATTTTACTAAATAAAAGGGAGGTAATTTTTTATTTTACTTATTTCGTTTTACGACTTTCGTAATGAAGAGCGGTATGCGCACATATTCAAATAGCCCATCCGATAATAGCAACAACTTAATTCAAATGTTATAGGGAAACAACTTAATAAACACTTGCGATTTACAATGTATCCTCAAATGTTTTTATTAAAAATGTTTTGTGTTCCCAGCGTCTGACCAGTGCTATGACGTTAGCGTTAACGGCGCCGACTACATCGGAGATACCCGAGTTACGGAAACATACGAGCCTTGTCTTCCATGGACCCAAACCATGGACTGTAATGACTATCCCTCGTAAGTAGTTAGACTCTTTTAGTTTTGAGAGCCGCTGGCTGTTATAGCTCTCGGATTCATAAACGGAGTTACCGGAGTATCTCGTGTATGGATTCTGGTGAAGACTTGGATTTTGAAATATGGGAATTTTAGTTTTTAGAACTTCTCCTGGTCCACTCAATTTTGCAATGGGTAGCTGACATTAGTTAAGGCGGTTGACCCTTTTACTTACACACGACAACCCATATTAACTGTCCGCCATAGTAACAGATGGGGGAGGGGCGCGGTGGCTGAGTGGATAGGCACTTGGCTTCCAAACCTGGAGTCCTGGGTTCGAATCTTGTTGAAGACTGGGATTTTGAAGTTCTGGATTTTAAGGGCGCCCCTGTCCACCCAACTGTAATGGGTACCCTGATTTTCGTTTGGAAAGTAAAGGCGGTTGGTCGTTGTGCTGGCCATATGACACCCTGCTCGTTAATCGTTAGCAAAAGAAATGGATCACCTTAACATCATCTATCCCATAGATCCACTGTCTGAAAGAAACGTTTATTCTTAGAGAAAGGAATAACTTTATTCTTAGAGAAATCAAATTCCTAACCCCTTAAAGAAACCCAGAGCTTAAATGTTGATTATTGATATTTCTAGGAGTGAAGCTTTTTACCTAGGACAGTCTGATAACAAATGCAGAAATCCTTCCGGGGCCTTGCTCCAGCCCTGGTGTTACACATACAAGAATGGAACCAACTGTAACAAACGTTACTGTGACGTCTGTAACATAAGTAAGTTCTGAATGAGTAACTTTGCAAGCTTTGACATCTGTATCTTTAGCGCTTTTAAGATATGTATGCAAACTTTGACATCTGTATCTTTAGCGCTTTTAAGATATGTATGCAAAATTTGACATCTGTATCATTATTGCTTTTAAAGAAATGTATGCAAACTTTGAAATCTATATTTAAATATGCAAACTTTGACTTATCTATATCTAGCGCTTGTAAGGTATACATATTCCAGATATACATATATAGCTTATTAGCCTTAATAGCTTGGCTACCTCGAGTTTGAACCGAGTTGCTGTGCCCATCTAAGCGACGGGGCAACCTTCAACCAGACGCCCTTCCCCATGGGCGGATTGGCTATTTGGGCATTTGGGAAAATGCCCGGTGGGCCGGTACCTAAATGGGCCGGTAGGGTCAACGAAAGGGCCGCATGGATGTCACCATGTATTAAATTTTCAAAAGGTTTTATAATATTCTCTTATAAAAGGGGCCCTATGAGCGTCGTGTCCAAGAGAAATCTCTACTGTGTAATACTAATTTGATCTAACACATTTTTCCGAAACAATGTAGTGACCTATATCCATAGACAGTGCTACTAGTAGGCTTCATCCTTTTAGAGCCTACACATTTAGCGATTAAAGAGCAACATAAGTCCTATATTTCTTATAAAAATCTAGAGCTCACTGTATTCATGTGTACAGTTGTTAATACTCAAACTCAGCTTATCGATTTTGAGGACAGGCATGCCTACAATTGGATGCCCATCATATATGCAATTTATGGGCCTGATTGTAAAGAAATGGCCCCTCACCCCACATGCCCCACAAAAGAGATTGGACCAGTGTGCGCTGAGCATGCAAGAAATGGTGACGATATACATTAACTCTTTAACATTTGTAACCAAATAAAGGTCAACAAGATGATTGTATTGTAAAGTCTATATCGTTTTCTGTCTACAATCGATGCTTAATTCTAAGTGTCTGCAATCGATACTTAATTTCAAATATCTATTTTAAGGTCTCAATGAGATATGTTTTAAGCTTTTAGTGACTTTTTAACTTAAGCTTCATATGTGAATCGGGGGGGGGGGGGGTGGCTGAGTGGTAAGGCGCTTGGCTTCCGAAACGAGAGGTCGCGGGCTCGAATCTCCGTGAATATTGGGATTTATAGAACGTCCAGGAGTCCGCCCAACATTACAGGATACTTCACTATAATTGGGGGAAAGCAAAGGCGGTTGCTCGTTGTGGTGGCCACATGACACCCTTCTTGACCATCGGCGGAAGAAACAGATGACCTATTATTGATTATATATATTTGTAATAAAGTTCTATTTGTTTTCAAATTAACAGATTAATGAGTTTTGTTTAAAACAAAAACATGTATCACAACATTTTTGTTCCACAATTTAGAAGCTCCAATAGACATCTTGAAAAATTGTGCCGCTCTAATCAGCGCAGACTCGACCTTCTGTTCTACCAGCTACCAGAGATTAGGCTGCTTCAAGTCATGTGGTCTTAGCCAGGTCACTCCACCATCTGGTAAGCCGAACCATGTCATTTAAAAAAAAAAAAATCAAATTTAAACTTGACAACACTTTTTTGACCTGGGGAACTATGTCAGATGCGTAGCTAGGGTGGGGGAGGGAATTAACCTGCACTCAATACTTAAAGTATCTGAATTTGAAAATCTCCCGGGAGTGGTTTTTTTTTTTACATTAAATATTACGAAAAATGCAGGGACAGGGGCCCCCCCAAAGAGGTCAAGCCCTCCGGACCCCCAAATGATGGCTAGTTCCGAGCTACGCCACTGAACAATGTCGATCTCCGCCAAGTGACATCGCTTAACAAAGGGGACACAAAAAAAGCACTATAGAAAATACTTTTCTTGAAAAAAAAAGCTTATGTAAGGTAAAGAACTGCACATTTACAGCCATATCATTCATTAATGGAAGAATTATTCCCCTTTCTCTACCAAACAAACAAAAAAAATATGAATTTCCACTAATTAATCAATGAATTGGTTAAGATTTTGATTAATTCAAGTTTTGATAAGAGCACTGAATAATTGTGCAAAAGTTTCAACTTGATTCCAGAGTGGGAAGTGAAGAAAGTACAGACTATGTATCAGACAGACATGAAAAGGAGTGAGTGGATATAAGCTTTCTAAGAAAAATTGTTGTGCTCAATGTAACTGATCCTCTGCGTCAGCATTATGTACTGTAGGCAGTGGTTTAGAGGGCCGGAAAGCAAGTGTTAAGTTCGAATGCCAACTCGAGAAGAGATGTGTTTACTGAGCGCCAAAAGGAAGACCGGAAACCTTCTCCCCCTTTTCTCCCCCTCCCCTGGTCCACAAAAGAGATTTAAACCATAGCTCATTGAATACACGTAGCTTTCAGTTTCTGTGAAGATCTACCTAGAAGCACAAATGTAACATCAAGATGTCGAAGTATTTTAAAATATACTCGTCGACCCGCGGAGTAGCATACGCCGCTATTTAGTGACGGGTGAACTCTTCCTGAAAGACACAGTTGTCAAAACTGGGGGTGTGTTTTGGGCAAACAACTGTATGCACATGCCTGGAGAGCGATGTAGGCGCGGTTGCGGGCTGGAGGGTTGTGGGAGGAGGGTTAGAGAGTCGGCGTGCGTGTGTGGTGTCCTGCATGGTTGGGCGACATAGAGAATTATATATACTTATAGATTACTTGTTCTCCCCCCCCCCTCTTTTTTTTTTTGAGCCGCGCTCTCTGTCTCCGCGAAAGTTATGTGGGTTAACTCTAGTCCGACTTACAGAAATAATAGAGCTATCTTTCCATGACTTTTTCATCGAGGCCTAGAGTGTCGGCGTGCGCGCGTGTCCCGCATGGTTGGGCAACGTAGAGAATTATATATATATACAGAAGATTTCAACTCAATTTAAATTCTTTTTTTTCCCCATTCAATAAAATAATTTGGTTTTTGTTTCAATTTTCAATATCCGTTTACCCATTTTATCCAGGCACCTGACTCAATCCACCTCAACGCTTACATCAGAATTCTTCAGCCAATAGAAACACGCACACACACCCACTCCATAACATTGCGTCAACTTATTTTCCTTTCAGGCACTTGTGCACCGCCGACCATCCCATCTGATGGCCTGTTGGTCAGCACACTAAAGTCATCGTATCGAGTTGGAGAGAGAGCGGTCATCAGGTGCACCCAATTCACAGGAAGCACCGACAATGTGATCACGTGCACGCCATCTGGTTGGACCAACTTGACCAAGGCTTGTATAGGTACGTTGTTAGAAATAATAACTCTCAAAATTAGAAGAGTGCCTCAAGAATAAGGGGAAAATGTATAGGCAAGTGTGAAAGATGCATTAATGTATGGAGTTTTAAAGAGAGAAATTGGAGGGAATTGTATAGGCAATGTAATCATACAATAATAATACTCTTGCGATGACAATTACTTATGTCGATTACAATTACTTATGTCGATTACAATTACTTATGGCGATTACAACTACTTATGCCAATTACAATTACTTATAGCGAGTACTCTCTTGTCCCCAGATTGTCCTTATGGATGGGTCATCTACGGTGACAGATGCTTCAGGTACTTCCCCTTCCTCAGAAACTACACCGCAGCGCAAAGTTACTGTGCGCTCTATGGTTCATCTGGAGTTCTGTTTGAAGTCCGCGACGTCTCAGATCAGCAGACGATTAGAAATTACAAACTTTTGATGGGAAGCAGGTGAAAATGTCAACTGTCAATTGAGCACTGTCATTGTTTCAAAAAGAGTCTTTAACGTTATGTTTCTGTTTTATTTAGGGTTTCCTGGGAAACTGTTTAGTCTTGACATGACAAACGTATGACTTTTGTTATGCTTACATTTTGCAGTTATTATGCAGCCAACTTTATCAGTGGACGTCTGGACAGTGGAACGGGAAACTGGCTGTTCTCTGATTCTAACGCGCCAATGAGCTACTACAACTGGTCCAGTTCTAATGGTGATTACAATTGTTATAACATAGTTTTATTACTTGATTTTACCTGGCCGTCCTTCCTTAGTCACGTGACGTTATACAGCTGAGCTCCCTAGGGTTGGCTCTAAAAGTATTTAAAAATACATTTTAAGAAATATTTATTCACATGATAATTTTATCGCCCTCAAAAGGAGATATGATTGGAATGGACAAGAGAGGTAAATAGTTTAAGTACACAATTAAGAAAAATGTGTTTATAAAATTGTCTTTTTTTTTTAGCCTTTTGCTGTGTACAACTTTGTTTATTTTGGCTTGAGTCATATTGAAATAGTAACAGGATATTGTTTCAAGGTCTCGAAATAATTCCAATAATAGAATACCAAATTTAAAGACACAAAATTTGTTTTATTAATTCAAAAATTTATAGCACATTTATTGCCCCGAAAGAGCGTCCTTGAATCTATTTAAATTGTTCTTTCTCTCATATGAAATACCATAACCCTTCACATTATATAGTCCTCACAACCCCTCACTAATTTTATTCTCATCCACCCAGGGTAATTTCATTTTCAGTCTTTCTTTTGCGGGCAACGCTTGAACTTCTGCATTTAAAGGACATTACTGCTTAATTAGACTCTTCCAGTCTAAAAGCTTAGCAATGAAAATACGTTTTGATGACATATCTAAGTAAAACCAAACAAAGGTCTGGTCGTGAATGCAATTTTTATAGTAATTATCAAAATCTGACAAACTATGTATAGCTTCTCCTTCTTGACCGAAGATGAGCACATTTCTCATTTCCTATGGACATGAAGATGACTGTAAAGTCCAATCCTCGCTTTAAAAAACCGGCCGTATACGTGGCATGGGTGGGTTTGGTCAGTTGCAGATAGGCCTGCTTCTTCTCTCAGCTTTTTGTTGGTTCGGCGCTCTTTCATTCTTGCCACTCTTTTGTTTCGAATCTTTAGACTCCGAGACTCACAGCTTAACGCTGTTGCTGCCTGGTCGTGAGGTTTGCGCGCTGGACTGTCGTTCGGATTTATCGATGGTCGAGGGTTCAAATCCTGCCCGCTCCCATCCCCCGTCGTCCTGCGGGAGGTTTGGACTAGGAAGTAAACTATCTTCAACTCTGAAGGAACATCCGAAACATGTAAAACATTTTACAAACATAGGCCAACGCCATGAAGAGCGATCGAGAGCTAGTGCTTCCTAGCCGTGAATGTCAATGTCGCATTCCTTGAAGGATCTCTTGAGTGTGTCTTTATAGCGCTTGTATTGACCTCCCTGGGAGCGTACAGAAGTCGTTTGGTGAGGCGATTGCCTGGCATGCATCGAAGTTGGGACCTTTTTACTGTCGCATTGGTACTCTTCATGTTGGATAGCTTTAAGATTTCTGTGTCTGGTATGTGGTCGGACCAGCCCACCTTATGGATACTCCTAAGACAGCGTTGGTGGAAGGAGTTTAACTTTTTGGTGTGGCGGGAATGCATATAAGAGAGACAGGAGAACTACAGCACTGTAGACTTTTCAGTTTTGTGGATAAGCTGAGTCCTCTCTGATAATATTCATTATCAAGATGTGACAAACTATGTAGACCTTAGCTGGAACTGCTGTAGCAATGAGAAATAGTACGCTCTTCTTTAATCAAACCTTTTCATTACACATTATAATTAGTATGCCAAAGGCAGCCTTTTTTTTTTTGGTGAACCGAAAGCTGGTCATCGAAACAGAGGAAACGTTTTAAAGGGTTAGGGTTAGGGCTGGTCAACTTGCTCTAACTGACATAGAAGAGAGCACCTCGTTAAAGGCCGCTTCAGAACGAGACAGCTGGAGGTCACTTACAAAGGCCGCGGGATACACCTTGAGAACATAGGAAAATTCCGCTGCCGAGGACAAACGTAGACGCCGAAAAGAAAATCTATATCGACCACAGGAGGACAACGGTTATGTCTGCGCTGGATGTGGCAAAATATGTAGGTCATAGCTGGAGCTGAGTCGCCACGGGAAATACTGCATTCTTCATTAATCTTCGTACTCGAGGACAAGTCTTATTATTATTATTAGCATTATTAATATTATTGTTATTATAGAAATGAGATAATTTTCATTCTCTGAAACTGCCTGGTTCGAGCTTCGTTAAAGTGGGGGGGGGGGAGGAGGAACTTTGTCTGCGATATCAATTGTACCTATCCTCGTGGCTGATTTAACAAAAGAATATATTGTTTAGTTAACTTTCATAGTCGCTTTATCTCCAAGCTAGGATTTCTATATTTAGTTCATTTTTTCATTTTAAGTTTTTTTGTTGTTTTTTTTACAAAGCTTATATTAACTCACTCTATCCATCTGTCTGTCTGTCCGTCTGTTGTGTGGTGAAAAGTTTGAACTTATTTTTTCTCCCATTTCCCATTCTCATATCAGAAATGAATCAATAAAAAAAAATGGTTAATTATTATTGGTGGTTAATTATTTTGTTTGATATCGAAAAAAAAGGGGGAATAAATGCTACTTAATGAGAGCTGTAGACGTATATATGAATTTAATATCCTTATTACGTTTTTACACACTATTACCAACTTCCCGTTCTCTGGTCAAGTTGAAATTTTGCATAATAATCTTAGTCGATGAAAATACACGAAACAATTTATATAACCACTTAATCTCCAAGCTTAGGTTCCCATATTTTATTTCCTTTTTTTCCATGTCGGTTTTCCTTATAGTATGAGACAGTGGTACCGCGACGTCAATAATGGCAGCGGGTTTTTTTTTTTCTTTGTCAAAATACATCAGATTAGGGAGATTAAAGTCCACCGTTTTGTCTGTCAACATGGGCCTATAATAAGTGATCGGTTGACTCGAGAACCTCCTGTAGACTGCAGGTGTAAAAAGGAGGGGTGTTATTAATCAAATCATGTGTCTAATGTCTACTACAGATGTTGGTTATGGCGACCTAGGAAGGCAGATTCCGATAAAGCAGAACATCCTGCCATTGTAAGTTCGATTGACTCACCCGCATTTCGGCTCTTCCGGCATTTGTCAAAAACATTGAGTTCTAAGTTATTCTTCTCGTAATTTTTTGTCCTGATTATTCTGTCCTGTATTGCTGTAACAAAGCCTTCTGTTTCAGGGTAGAGATGACCTGCTTTGAGCCATGTTAAGGATACGGCCTTGTCAATATTTTCACCATTATTATTATTATTATACTCATAAATACAAGTAGAAATAGATAAACGACAAGGCCGATTTACAAAACACAGACACACAGGCTTTATACAACCATATTAGATAACGAACAGCAACACATACTTGCTAATCCGCTAAGGGAACTAACTCTCACGCAACATTACATCATATATCAACAATTATTATTTTGATTGTATTTTTTATAACTTTCAGTTACAAAAGACAGCACCAGTGACTGCATCGTACTTCTAGCTGAGAATGATATCAACTATCCTGGGGGCTGGACCACAGTAGACTGTGAAGGGACAAACACCTCTAGATTTATGTGTCAACTGGACAGGGCTGGTCAGTACAATTCCGAGTCAATACCGCATTCAAAATTATTCTTGTTCATGTTAATGGAAAGCGTGGTGGTCGAGTAGGAAAGCCCTTGCCTTAAGAATCGAGGGGTCTTGGGTTCGAATCCCGATGAAAACTGGGATTTTACATTTCTGGATTTTCAGGGCGCCCGTGAGTCCATCCAGCTTTAATGGGTACCTGAATTTAGTTGGGTAAAAGTAAAGGCAGTTGGTCGTTGTGTTGACCACATGACACATTCGTTAATCGTAGACCACAGAAACAGATGACCTTTACATCATCTGCCCCATAGATTGTAAGGTCTGTAAAGGGGAATTTTACTTTTTACTTTATGTTGATCACATCTCTTGCTCTGCAGTGCAGTCATTGAAGATGTTCACTATAAACTAAACAATTTCAAGGACGCTAAATTGAAGTTCACTGTGTCCCAACTAAACACAAAGGAATTGAGCTAGAATTTGTAATGAAATAACTCTAATAGAATACCAATCCCACCCACTTCCAGACACCAAGTGTAGTAAATCTAAATCAAGCAGCTCAACGAATTTTCCACACTAAATAAATAAGTGTGTTTATCAACAGGACAAACACATAACACCCTATTAAATTCAAAGAGTATTGTTTCTAAATCTACCCAGTAAACCTGAATACGGACCAACGAAAGCCTTTCTAGCTTCGCTCCAGGTCCCTATTTCAATCTTCAGGCAGCACTAAAGAAAGACTCCTTAGTTCCCAACAATTCCGACTCTTGATGCCGATGTAAACATTGTTCTTTCTTCAATCCCAGCGTCCTCCTTTCCTTGTTTAATAATGCGCTCCTACGCACCACAAGCTCTGGTGCAAGGCAGGGTTACAATCACCACAAGCACTGGTGCAAGGCAGGGTTACAATCACCACAAGCACTGGTGCAAGGCAGGGTTACACTCACCACAAGCGCTGGTGCAAGGCAGGGTTACAATTACCACAAGCACTGGTGCAAGGCAGGGTTACAATCACCACAAGCACTGGTGCAAGGCAGGGTTACAAATCACCACAAGCACTGGTGCAAGGCAGGGTTACAATCACCACAAGCTCTGGTGCAAGGCAGGGTTACAATCACCACAAGCACTGGTGCAAGGCAGGGTTACAAATCACCACAAGCACTGGTGCAAGGCAGGGTTACAATCACCACAAGCTCTGGTGCAAGGCAGGGTTACAATCACCACAAGCACTGGTGCAAGGCAGGGTTACAAGCACCACAAGCACTGGTGCAAGGCAGGGTTACAATCACCACAAGCACTGGTGCAAGGCAGGGTTACAATCACCACAAGCGCTGGTGCAAGGCAGGGTTACAATCACCACAAGCACTGGTGCAAGGCAGGGTTACAAATCACCACAAGCACTGGTGCAAGGCAGGGTTACAATCACCACAAGCGCTGGTGCAAGGCAGGGTTACAATCACCACAAGCACTGGTGCAAGGCAGGGTTACAATCACCACAAGCACTGGTGCAAGGCAGGGTTACAAATCACCACAAGCACTGGTGCAAGGCAGGGTTATATCACACAAAAAAGGCCTAGAGTTTTGTTAATGTTCTAATCATTACAAACTTATTTCAGATGTAGGAATATCTTAATGTGTGTTTAAAATTCATCTAAAGGTTTATGCATCGACCTTATTGATAACTGTGAAGCTTTGATGACAACCAACCCAGGTTTCTGCTCAGGATCGCAAACATCATTATATTCTGATTTGTATTGTTCAAAATCGTGTGGAGATTGCCAAGGTTAGTATCACAGGAGGGGCACACCTTTTATATATATATCTATAGATAGATAGATAGATAGATAGATAGATAGATAGATAGATAGATAGATAGATAGATAGATAGATAGATAGATAGATAGATATAGATAGATAGATAGATAGATAGATAGATAGATAGATAGATAGATAGATAGATAGATATAGATAGATAGATAGATAGATAGATAGATAGATAGATAGATAGATAGATAGATAGATAGATAGATAGATAGATAGGGTTAGCGGTTAGTTAGATAGATAGATAGATAGATAGATAGATAGATAGATAGATAGATAGATAGATAGATAGATAGATAGATAGATAGATAGATAGATAGATAGATAGATAGATAGATAGATAGATAGATAGGGTTAGCGGTTAGATAGATAGATAGATAGATAGATAGATAGATAGATAGATAGATAGATAGATAGATAAGGTCAAGTTGTATGTCTTGTTGTAATTATTAGAAATGAAAAGTGTCGTCGACGGTTGTAACACCCAATAGCTGGTAGACAACTAAACCTCTGTAGGTGAATTATATTTTAACCTGTAAAACTTGAAATAGCTTGTGTAACTTCTTTTGTGAATTAAATATAACTTTTATTATGATATACACAAATTTACCTTGAGATGAAATGCAGTAAATCTAATAGACTTAAGTAATACTATAAAATGGTATGCTGAACAAAATCTGTCTCACTACAAAAACAACGTCTTTTCACTCTGGAAATGTGGAGTCGTCTGTCCTACCGAAACCGCTGACGACAATGCCGCTTACCTTGCATCATTCACAACCAATCGCTAACCTGTCCTCACCGTCACCGAAGCAACGCAAATACACACTCCATGACAACTGTTGTCGTTTCCAGGTTAACTGGTTCGAGCCTTGGTAGGCGCAGTCCCTTATTTTCATCGCATTTAATTCACTACTTTCCCTCATTTAAAAACTTGGTCCCTGGTGCTGCTGTTCATTTATGTTTAATATGTATCCATAACAAGAGGCAGATTCCCCAACTCGTAGATGAAGATAAAAAAGCTGAGAAGAGATCCTGAATGAGAATCTGTGTTGTGGCAGACCATGGTCATTCATGGCCTTTAGCGCTACTGAGATGGGGTAATTGGCCACACAAGGCACTGCGGAAGGATTCTAAAAGTGTTATTTTTAATAGTGGGAAAGACAACTAATCATCAAAGTGTCGGGAAACCATGGCTCTTAGGCCTATTTTTTTTTTTTTTTAATGTACACGTAGAACCATTTCAATGGTGGCTACAAGATCTGATGCTTCAAAAGATAGACGTTAACTGTTTCTTAATATTGTATGTTTTAGTTCCATCATATTTAATTCATAGGACCATTGCTGTCACTTGTGTTTTTCTTCGCCCAGGTTCTATATTGCCTTCTAGTAAAAGTAAGTTAGCTACTAACACCGACTAACATTAATCTTATTATTTATATTATAATCCCCATTCCATAAATAAATTCCAGATAAGATTTCTAGTAGGTTGAAAACACACGTTCATTTTGTCTGTTTGAGTGTGGGGTGGGTGGGTGTGAGGGTGTGCGCGTGTGTGTGTGGGTGTGTGTGTGTGGGGGGGGGTTGTTCTGGGATGCTTAATTCTTCTTTCAGAATTCCGTGATCTAGTGTTCCTATTTTTGCAGGTCTGCCCAATTGCACTGCGCCAACGAGCAGCTCTTACTCCAGGACCTCAGCTCTTGCCAGCGTGTATCCGGGCGGCTTCATGACGTTCGAGTGTAACGCGGGCTATTATTACATCTCCGGGGACAAGAAAAGAGCTTGCTCCTCCTCAGGGACATTGCTGGGGTCAGAGCTTGTATGTCAAAGTAAGTAACAATGTAAATGAAATTTTTTGACTGCAAGAGAATGTAAATCTTTGACATATAGATTGATTTTGTTTTTTTTTTTATTTTACAAAGACCGACTTGAGCCAGCGTCAGCTTTCTGACATAGACCTTTTGAAAATATTTTAGTTCAAATATTCTAGTCTAGGGATGGACTTAGAAGACTTAAAAATGCAAGTATCTGAGTAGAAATCTGATCTCAATCTGATCTCAATCACACTTTGTCGTATGCTTAGAATATTGTCCATTATTATCTTAGAAGACATTGTCTTTATTATGGTCATCGTGGAAAAAAAAAATATTTTGAAGTAACTACTTTAAAAAATTCGGGGGTGGGGAGGTTGTTTTTAAATATTTTCTTGGTATTTTTTTTTTATTGATATCGTATCTAGACCAGTGGTTCTCAAAAGAGTTCTCCTTTAGGTGAGGGGAAAAGGCAAAACAAATTACGATACGCATGTCACAGGCAGCATCAAGACAAAAAAAAATATTGACAAGCCCAAAGAAATTGGACCTCTGAGACGCAGAACTAACCATGGGATATAAGAACTAAACTAATAAAATGCTGCATGGCGTGAAATAAGCATTGTTTTTCCTTTTTTTTTTCCTTAGCAACTCCCATAGCAACAGATATTGGACTGAACAATGTGATCAGAAGACTGACCACTGTCACTCTTAAACAGGTCATAGTACTGGATAAAACTGGACTCAGGTACGTAGAACAGACTTTAATTGCTATGTATTGAAAACGGTACACTGAGGATCACCATATACGATATCTGTGTGCCTTTATCAGAGCCAACAGACCGTAATTTATAGAAAGATTTAAGCAATAATATTAATTTCTTAAGTCTCCTTGAGGACATTGGTCCTGCAATCGTGCATTACATTCTCCTTAAGGAAATTTGACTTGCAATTGTATTTCTGCATTACATCCTCCTTGAGGAAATTGGTCCTGTATTTGTGCATTACATTTTCCTTGAGAAAATTGGTCCTGCACCTTGAGAAAATTGGTCCTGCAATTGTTTATTACATTCTCCTTGAGGAAATTGGTCCTGCAATCGTGCATTACATTCTCCTTGAGGAAATTGGTCCTGCACCTTGAGGAAATTGGTCCTGCCATTGTGTATTACATTCTCCTTGAGGAAATTGGTCCTGCAATTGTGCATTACATTTTCCTTGAGAAAATTGGTCCTGCACCTTGAGAAAATTGGTCCTGCAATTGTGTATTACATTCTCCTGAGGAAATTGGTCCTGCAATTGTGCATTACATCCTCCTTGAGGAAATTGGTCCTGCAATTGTGCATTACATTCTCCTTGAGGAAATTGGTCCTGCAATTGTGCATTACATTCTCCTTGAGGAAATTGGTCCTGTATTTCTGCATTACATCCTCCTTGAGGAAATTGGTCCTGTATTTGTGCATTACATTTTCCTTGAGAAAATTGGTCCTGCACCTTGAGAAAATTGGTCCTGCAATTGTTTATTACATTCTCCTTGAGGAAATTGGTCCTGCAATCGTGCATTACATTCTCCTTGAGGAAATTGGTCCTGCAATCGTGCATTACATTCTCCTTGAGAAAATTGGTCCTGCAATTGTGTATTACATTCTCCTTGAGAAAATTGGTCCTGCAATTGTGCATTACATTCTCCTTGAGAAAATTGGTCCTGCAATTGTGCATTACATTCTCCTTGAGGAAATTGGTCCTGTATTTCTGCATTACATCCTCCTTGAGGAAATTGGTCCTGCAATTGTGCATTACATTCTCCTTGAGGAAATCGGTCCTGCAATTGTGCATTACATTCTCCTTGAGGAAATTGGTCCTGCAATCGTGCATTACATTCTTCTTGAGGAAATTGGTCCTGCAATTGTGCATTACATACTCCTTAAGGAAATTGGTCCTGCAATTGTGCTTTACATTCTCCTTAAGGAAATTGGTCCTGCAATTGTGCATTACATTCTCCTTAAGGAAATTGGTCCTGCAATGGTGTTTTACATTCTCCTTAAGGAAATTGGTCCTGCAATGTTGTTTTACATTCTCCTTGAGGAAATTAGTCCAGCAATGGTGCTTTACATTCTCCTTGAGGAAATTGGTCCTGCACCTTGAGGAAATTGGTCCTGCCATTGTGCATTACATTTTCCTTGAGAAAATTGGCCCTGCACCTTGAGGAAATTGGTCCTGCCATTGTGCATTACATTCTCCTTGAGGAAATTGGTCCTGAAATCGTGCATTACATTCTGCTTGACAAAATTGGTCCTGCAATTGTACATTACATTTTCCTTGAGGAAATTGGCCCTGCACCTTGAGAAAATTGGTCCTGCCATTGCGTATTATATTCTCCTTGATGAAATTGGTCCTGCAATCGTGCATTACATTCGCCTTGAGGAAATTGGTCCTGCACCTTGGGGAAATTGGTCCTGCCATTGTGCATTACATTCTCTTGGTCCTGCAATAGTGCATTACATTAACAATGCATTGAAACGATAGCAAAATAAATACATAAATGAAGCAAAAGAGATGAATTACTCAGTGATTTCCAAAATCAGGCAGCTCTCCAAATAGTTTTTTTTTTTATCCCTCAAACTATTTTCTTTTCGAAAGATCATTGTAAATTTAATATCTTTATAAACTTAAATTCTTTTTTTTTTCAAGGGTACCTTTCAACGGAAAGATCGTAGCTTGGTATTACTACTGCAAGAAAGCTGGCCTCGTCTCATTCCTGGTGTATAGGAAGACTGGGTGAGTGGCTAGATTATTATATAGGCTAGTGTTGCTTTTTTTTTTTTTTTTTAGAACTTAATCCCATCAAAAAGTATTCGATTTGTAGAATTTTGAACTGAATATCACGTTTAAACCTATTTTCCAGGTCAATGACATTTATTTATTTATTCTTTTTAGAACCAATGAAATCATTTTTATGTGACGTTTAACCTAAGTTAAATTGTGATTATCCACAACTATTGTGTACATAATACATACATATTGTCAAACCAAGTTAGAATAGTTGAATGTGACAAGTAAATAATTCTTATAGAAGACACCATACTGTAATTATTATTTGTAACGAAGACGCCTTATTGAAGTTCTAGACCAGGGGTTCTCAGCCTGTGGGCCGCGACCCCCTTTGTGGTCGATTGACCATTTGCCAGGGGTCGCCTAAGACCATCGAAAATACGGATTGGTATTGTCTACTCTTCTATTGCTGTATGTGTGTGTTGGGGGGGATGGGGGTCGCGGAAGAGTGGGGGATTGTAAAAAGGGGTCGCCGAACTTAAAAGGTTGAGAACCGCTGTTCTAGACTTTTTATACTAACTGTATATAAAGCTGCATGATACTGACATTGACTATGATAGTTGGCTCTAATCAGAAGTGTTTCCTCAGAACGTCGTACACTTTTGTGGGGGCCAACAACGTAACCTGCGACGCTGACTTCAAGCTGTCCACCAAAGTCGACGCCGCCAGCCAGATCTCCGTGCTGACCGATGACGTCATAGGGGTGTACACTACCGTGGCCAGCCTGGCCGCCTCCGACTGCTCTACCTCCGATAAGATCTGCAACTACCCCTCCGTGGCCGCCGCCTCCTGGACCGAAGTGCAGACCAAGGCTATCAGCACTACCAGCTGCATGTGTTTGTCGTTTGGAGCCAGAGTCTCGCCAAGTGAGGGCCTTAAAAAAGTCTAATATTTCATTAATCAATTTCAAAGTTTTAGCTCTGATAAGTTTAAACTGAGGTAGTCTATGTTTTATCCCCAAATAATATGCAGCCTGGGAAAATATTTATAATACAAAGTCATAAGGTTTCTTTACAGTTTATAATAAAAGTAATAACAAAGATGCCAAAGAGCGATAATCATGTCATGCATTTAAGTAATAAAAATGAACACGGTCTAGCGGAGACTACATTAATATTATCTCCCTTTAATAATGGATTTGAATCATTAGAGCGCTCGTAAAACAAAAACTATGGGATGTGTGGTTTAGTAGCCTAAAGCGCTTGGATAGTTTACCAATGTGGCTTATTTAAATCCTGATGTAGCAACTCAAGAAAACATTAAGAAACTGGAACATACACAAAATAGAGCAGTGAGATTCATAACAAACGAATATTTACATTTGACTAGAGTAACACCTTTAGTAAAATCACTAAATTTAGAAAGCCTTCAGGATAGAAGACTCAAAAGTAAAGTTGCAATTATACATAAAACACTGAACCATTATCTTCAAATACAAAAACAAAATCTAATAAAATACTCTGAAAGACACAAAGAGAGACACATTCCTCGTTCCATATGCTAGGACAAATATTAGAGCATGGAATGGGTTGCCTGAGCTAGCCAGGAAAACCAATGACTTAGCAGAATTTATGTTATTGGTTAATATGCATAACTAAATGCATGACGCGTAGGACGTAATCATCTTCTTTTTTTGAAGTAACGTCTGCATTATATAAGATAGGATAATTTTGTAGATCTGATACAAGCTGAGTTGTGTTTACAGAGCTTCTAAAAGCAGCTTGAAAACCTTCTACCAGATACCCCGAGGTCTAGAAAAGAGATTAGACCACAATGCGCTGAGCACGCTACATTAGCATTGAAAACGTACAGTGTACATTAAAAGCTGTAATAATAATATGATAATATGATAATATCATATGTTATATCGTGCATGCCACACAGAAAAGTAATAAAAGTACTTTTTTTTTCCAGGTTGAGCTTTGATATTACCACTATTCACCATTCCTGACATTGAGACTAATTTTTGATGAAATAAAAATTTTAAAATAAAAAAAAAATTGTTAACCCATTGTTTTAGTTTCGTTCTATTTTTTTTTTTTTTCAAATCTTAATTCTCGAGCATTCAATTAAAACTAAATTACAAATGTATATAAGCCTGCATCCATCATAACAAGGCAAGCCCTAACCTAGAACCCCAATCGTAAGAGGAAGAGAAGACGGCCTACGAAGACATCGCTCCGCGTTTGAGAAGCAGGTGCCAGGCAGGTGGGCAAGACGTCGGGGCTGTTGGAGAGACTCCTCGCCCAGAACCGAGATGCCTGGAGGAAGCGAGTTGGTGGCCTATGCCGCAGAAGAGACAACAGGCAGAGTTGAATTGAGATTTTAGATAATAAAAAGTTACAAGTTATTAAATGTAGAGAAAAAGATCTGACTCAAACAAATTATCTACTTGAGTGAGTAACAAGTATAGTGAAGTGTGGTTGATTTGAGTGTCATATGATGTCTAGGGTGTATTTTCAATGTTGACACTCGCACGTATATTTTACAAATGGAGGTGATGTAAAGATATACATCTGCTGATTACTGCTGATATATAATGTGAGTTGACTAGATAGCTGTCATCATCAAATGCAGGCAATTTGTTTGTCGTCTGTGCCTAGTCAAAACTGTTACACTGTATTTCTCAAACTTTACATTCTCAGATCAAGTTCAAACTTTGCACATATATTCATTGTCGATAACAATACGGGAATCATGCATGAATGAATCAAACAAAAAAATAGCAAATTAATTCATCATTTAGTCGTAATTCACTCATTTTTATTTTATTTGGGAAAATGCACAAAGCATAGACATAAATAAATATAGACTGGCCGAAGGAAGTAACTTCATATAACTTGAAAACATGTATATCTATTGTATTCGGATTTCCGAATTATGAAAAATTGCATGATCTCCATTCTTAGAGATTTAAAAAAAACACTAGTGAAAATAATGTAATACTTATATAGGTTATGGCTGAAATAGATATGAATACTTAACTTTTATACTGCTCATAAATGCTGTATAATAAAGTCCACAAAATTGCAAGTCACAAATCGGCCAGTCTATATCACTAATGGGAGATAACCCTTGCAATAATGAGAGACATGACAGCGATTGAACGATGCTCTCCCTTACCTCAAGAGAGAATGGGACTTGTCAACAAGCGAGCTAGCAGAGGTGTAAAAATCACTATTATGTAAAGTTAGTTAGTCAATTAGTCGTAGCTAATTAATGAATAGAATTAGGTCCATCGCTAAAACGTTTAAACTAACACTACTCTAATAAAACCTTCCATTTCTATAAGTACTTGAATAGCTCAGTGGAAAAGAAATTCTCCTTCCATTATGGAAGCTCGAGTTCCAATTCAGACTTGAGCAACTATGTTTTTTTTTTTATTTCATTTGAAAAAGCAGCTTGAAAACGTCTAGCAGATACCCCTAGTGCCATAAAAAGAAATTGAACCACAGTGCATTGAGCATGCTATATTATAGGAGCATTGTAAATGAATTTACTGAGGCTGCTGACTCATTTGGTCAATCCATCAATCCCCCCCCCCCCCAAAAAAAAACAAAAAAAAACGGAGATTATGCTTAAAAAGTCCCCAATGGAAACTGATCCAGATCCACAAATTAATGTGAATGGCCATCTGCTTTATTATTTTTTTAGACCACTTTACCTACCTGGGTAACACAGTGTCCAACGATGGGTCGCTATCAAGAGAAATAGACAACGTCTTGCAAAGGTCAATGACGCTATTGGTCACCCCAGACTGAGAGAACGGTGGAATAGGTCTCTTCACCTAGCAACAAAAAAAAAAACAATGTTTATACAGCAATGGTCCTCACACTCTTTAGTATGGCTTCGAGACCTGGGTGCTCTATCGAAGGCACTTAAGGCTCCTCGAACGCTTCCATCAACGATGCCCTTTGCGCCATGATGGGCATACGCTGGCAAGACTACATTACAAATAAATATGTTCTGCTGGAGGCCTGTGTGGACAGTATAGAAGCACTAAGTACCATTCAACAGTTGCGATGGGTCGGACACCTATCCCGCATGGGAGATGACCGAATGCCAAAGGGGTCTTCTTCGGTGAGCTTACAGAGGACGGCGTAACAGAGGTGCACCCCGTAAGCGCTTTAAAGATCAACTCAAGCGCCATTTCGCCCTCACTGGCATAGTGGAAAGTAGCTGGCAGCAGATGGCCTCTGAAAGAGACTGTTGGAGAGCTCTTCCAAAGTCTGCGGGACACATATTTGAGACCCAAAGAAAAGCCATTATTGAAAACAAGCGCAGAAGACGGTAAGAAAACTTTAATAGACCGCTGGTGGACAACGTCTTTGTCTGCACTAGATGCGGAAAAATATGTAGGTCGCAACTGGGTTTGCATAGTCATGTGAAACACTGCACTCGTCTTTAATCTTCGGAATTGAAAACATTGCCATCACTATTGTTATAATAGGCTAACAATATGATAATGACAATGTCATCTTGTCGTACAGAAAAGTATTTTACAAAAGTGACTGTATCAAACTACTTTTTCCACGTTAAACTTTCATATTACAACCACCCTTTTCAATATATTTTTTTTGAACATTATTTTTTTGTGTTTTGCTTACATTAAAAAAATAGAATATGAAATGTTAGGTATTCGATAACTTAAATTGTTTTTTTTTTTTTATTTCAAATTTACAAGCTATTAGACGTAGTGAAAAAAAAATCTGGGTTCTACAAAATGAACAATGGTGATGAATGTGTTGGAGAAAGGGGAAGATGTAAATGTAGCAACATGCCTTTAAAAAAAAAGAATTAATATGGGACCACAATCAGGACGTGTGTTAAGCTTCATGGAGAAATAGAACGAAAAAGTCCACCATCATGTCCTATAGTCTGTTGGGGCACCGCACATGATCTGACAATCATCTTTCTCCATTTCTCCCGGTCTTTTGCCTTGATTGTATTTGTTTACATTGACCAGTTCGTACATTCCTTAATGCTGCTCGTCGCTTCCTTTGTGTTTTGTAATAACTCTCTCTCTCTCTTTTTTTATATATATTTTTATATATAAACATTGAGGATCTCAATATTTGGTGATAAAGTCTTCACCTGTATTTTTTTTACAGTGGTCAGAAGGTCATCATGTGGTCCAATCGCCTGCTTCGGATTTCCATGTTTATAATAATATGTGATCTTTGTATGTAAGGTCTATAATCCTTCTGTAACATATCAATTCCATTGCTAGAATCTATCTTTCTAGTTCTGCAGTTTGAGAACAGGAGTCGCATTCACCACCCTTGCGACAATTTCGTTGCCAGACGCGACACCTCTGATGGAACTAAAGAGTCATAAACTACTGTGAGTCATCGGCAAAGAAGTGATATGAATATAGGGGCCTACCGGTGGATTATATGTGGCACCACTGAGTGAATTTAAATAGTAAATAAACAGTATTGGAACTCCGTGATTTAAGAATGAGCATTTCGGGACTTCCCATTAACCACGGGGCTTTGGGTGCGCTCCGTCATGTAACATGATTATTTTCTTTAGTAGCCTAAGTCCTACCATAACACTGATAATAGAGAAAAATGAAATGACCTAACTACCATCTAATCTGGATTATTAAGATCCTGGATCCCTATATTATTCTTGTCTTCGGGTTCGGCGCTTTATTAGATTAAAACATAAAACACTTAACCATAGGCCTAATGTTTAACTTAAGGCCTACGGATGCAAAAATTGAGCATAATAAAATAGCCTACAAATACAAAGACACGTTTCTTATTCCATATGCTAGGATGAATTCGAAACTCTTCATGTGTGTATGTTTCTGCTGTGTTGTCTCTGTCTATGGTTGTCTGTATAAGAGAAAAAGAGTCCTTGTAATCACAACAAATTTCCATAATGATCAATTAACCAGTCTTATCTAGTGCCAGTTTAGCATGAAAAGGGTTGCCGGAATCAGACAGAAAAACCAATGACTTAGTAGAGTTTTAGTCTCTTAGCAGAATTATAGTCTCTAGTTAACATGAATGACTATTCGTACATAGGCCTAATTTAATCATCCTCTCTTTGGCAAAAAAAGTATGTGGATAAGATAACTTTAACAGAAATTTACGTTTAGGAAAATGGAATTAGAAAAGTAAAATTAACATTTTTTTATTGGCGTTAGATAAATCTACATTGAAATAGAATCTAGAACAACAAAGAATAACCGAATAACCTACTTTTATTTAGATCAAAACCATAGACATAGATAAATATATGTCTATGAAAAAAAAACTTTTATTTATATACTCTAGCATAGAAGATTGTCGTAAATAGGGGAAATAATCACAACTTAAGCTTGTTGTTGTTGTCACAGACAACGGAAGTTCATATTAGGTATAATCTAAATATCTAAATAAAACATTTTTCAATAAAAATGTCTGCATATAGATCTATATTTAATCGTAAAGTATAAACATCAAGATTTAACAATCGATTTAAATAATAATAGTTATAGAGATAATGATTCAAAATATAAAATAAATAGAAATTTTGAAATAATTGTTTTTGTTAAAAATTAGACTCTTTCATGATGCATGGGTTATTTTGCGTTTTACTTGTCTAGATTCTAAATCTCGCTCGATAACTAGCGTTACTTTAACAGAGTCAATGGCGACCAATGCTCATGGCTAATGGATCTTCGGCTGTAAAACGGAATTGTAAACCTTTTTAACTGATTATCGAATGGCGGCTAATCAGCTTTAATTGTAAAAATGACATCTTTGGAGCTTGTTCGTCACCCAGATACTCCTAGGGAAGCCCCAAATGATTGGGGAACAGGTCGTCGAGGAGCGGAAAGTTTATGGATTCCTCGAGCACCAACCTTCCACCATACGTAAGTTTTAGTTTAAATTAAAGTAGGCAGGTGCAGTACTGAGTACTCTGGAATATGATTATGTTATTGATAAATATATCAAAATTGACAATAAAAAAAATATCTAGATCTATCTATAGCTATAGACTAGATCTAGATTTCACTATCATTACGGTATACCTACCAGTTTATTGATTTTTATTGTATGTTTTTCTTTTGAGTTTAAGTTTAAGAACATAAATAGATTCTAGTTTAATCTAGATCTAATTCCTTATTTTTGTGTTGAATTGCTAAACTGTTTTGTTTGCTTATGTTCTTCAGTGGCTTTCCTCTTGAACATCATTACCAACTGACAAGCTTGAAACTGAGTGCTGTGCGAGACAATGATGAGCTGTAAGGAAACATTTCTCTTTGTTGCTTTTAACGACTTTTACTCATTGAAGTATATAGATGTGTTTTTTTTGTAATCGATGTACTTTAGGATTTTATGGCAATATTTAAACCCTTCCACCCATTCAAAGGTAATGTAATTAATATCTATTTTTAATGTAACTCAGTATGACATTTGAAGTGAAGGTATATTATAGGCCTATATTATTCAAGTCAGTTCTGCCACTGATCGCTGCTGGTTTTATCATAAGAGATTGGACCAAAAGCGCTCTGAGCATGCTATAAGCATGAAAGTAGCGCTATAAAAAAAGCTATAATAATATAATAATAAAAATAAGTAATATGATATGGTTTAAAGCAATAATGTTTTTTAGTTTCTTCTGAGAGTTTTAATTTTGTAACTGTTGCTGGATAAAATGCTGTACTTGAAATTGATGTAAAAATCTACTTTTGTGAACTTTTTTAGTCTTTATTTCTTTTTCAACAGAATTATTTTTAATTGCTTGTTCTAATTTTTATTTTCATTAGGATTCCACGTCCTCAGTCAGTCAATGTTATGTAAGTAATATTTTATTTTCAAAATGTATTTATATCTATTTATGGATTGTAATATTGTTTCTATATGGTTATGTAATAGAAGAACACACTGTATTAGAGATTTCAATCTTTAATTAAAATATCATTTTTGTCAACTTAAAGCAAAATTTTTCTAAAAGGTTCGGGGCAGTTAACAAAGCACTTTATTGTACAAGAGTTTAAAAAACTAGTTCTATTCACTTCTAACCAGAAAATATATTTAAGAGACTAAAGAAGTCCATTCATTTTTGTCATCTAAAAATAACAGTACTTCTGTGAAAGTCATTATCTTGTCTATGATTATTATGTACTGATAACAAAATTTAACATATTTTTGTAAGCCATGTTTATTGTCTTAGAGTTAAGCCGTTATTTTGTTTTTAACAGTGATTCCTAAGTTTCAATTATATTTTTGTAATACAACTAAAAAGTTTTAAAAGTTTTGTACTTATTTATTCTTATTATAATGCACAGTATTCTCAAGCAATTATCTCGATATTGAAATACAAACATTCTTTTGACTAACTTTCTCTCGCAATTACTCTTCTACTCAATATCTTTGGTGTTTTTTATCATGAAAAATACTGTTCTGAATTGTATTACTAGATATATACTTATGTATAAAACTTTCTTTGTCCCTTTATTTTTAAACTATTCATTTTTGGCTGATTCAATGTTTTTGCTTTACCTTTTAAGTTTTTGGTGATGCTCTTACAATGGTTTTTATTCTAAAAGTGAAAAGGCAATCAACAAACCGTTCCCAGCCGAGCATCCATTTGCATCCCATATTGAGAAGTTCGCCTTGATCCCTAAATTTGATTCACCCCAGGACCCTAAGAGAGGTGTAGCAGCTCGCCGGAAACCCATTAGTAATGAGATGCCAGCTAATCCTTATGATACCATTGTAGTCAAGAAAACCAAAGGTCAATTTTTTAAAAATATATTTTCATAAAAACATGACATTCTGATGTTAAGAAACCTTTTTCTATCCATTTAATCTTTAAGTTAATTAAACATGCATATTTTTTGTTTGTACACATTTTGTTCACTCTAGGCTCATACAAAATATTTATGGGTTTACAAAATACCTGGATATATAGCTGAGAGAAAGACTACTAATAGTAAATGGAAGTACTATGATTTAAAAAAAAAACTCTTTACGATAAAAAATAGCAAAATTTAATGGGGCTGATTAGTTTGGCTTGGCTTTTGAAGAGAGGTCGGGTTATTTTGGTATCTTAGGATGCCTAAAAGATGGTTGAGTGAGAGTAAAGGTGGTGGGTCATTGTGCTGGTGACATGACACCCTCCTTAACTGTGGGCAATAGAAACAGATGACCTTTACATTATCTTTTTACTTTACTTATTAATTATTAGCTCACATTTTTTATTATAGTTCATAGTTTATCGTAAAAGAAAAAACACATGCAAAACATAAATTATTTATTTTGACAACTTTACAGTATCCTATTGAAGTGAAGTTTCACACATAAACTTTGTATGACATCATATTTTATTAAATTTTACTCAATTTTTTTTTCTTTTTTTTTTTTTCAACAAAAAAAAATATGAATATTGAATTTATTCTATTATTGCAACATAAATTAGGAATTGATTTTTTTTTTTATTTACATAAGCCCTATATGTTTTTTTTTTACATTTAATTGTATCATCCTTTACAGTTGGGAGTTCACTCCATTTAAAATAGAATATTTTCATTAGTGTTTTTATATTTTAGAAATGTAAATGTAACCTATTTTCATAACAGGTTTCCCTTACAGAGAAGAAATCCAGTTCTTACCAAGTGACACAAACAAAGATCCACTGTACTGGCAGGGAGAGCACTTCTTTGATCAGGTCCTTACTGTCAGTAGCATATATGTGTTAGGAGTGAAAGCATTTTTTTCTTTTGTTGGAATTTACGTACGAAAGAGTTATATCCCTTTGTTTATATATTCCCAGGGTATCAATGTGAACTGAGTGCACATGATGTGAACTGAATGTTAGGAATTTGTTGCATGAAAGAGGCAGTTGGAGTAGAAGAGGACAGACGTTTGTTTGCTGTCATGGACTGTTTTCTATATATATATGATAAACTTGTAATTTGATGAAAGCTTTTTCTGGATTCCTTTAGAAATATATGTTTTTTTAATAAGTGTTTAGTTTCAATCAGCTGTGATCATTAATAAGTAACCCCTAGTGAGCCCAGTAAAGAATCTGACTCTTACTTCAAATACTAGCTTCATTATCACTGTTGTTCTTTCTTGCACTTTTGCTACATATATATATTTATTCTTACTTATTGATTGTTAATTGCTGAAACAAATGACTTGCTACATTTCCATGTTTCCTATTGGTACCATTTTCATTGTCATGTTTATGACATATGATTTTTTTTCTCATTGCCTTAAAATGTGTATAAATAGAAATTTCATATTAAGTATCATGATACAGTATAGTTTATTTATTTTCTGCTACAAAACTTAATGAATTATTATTATTGTTTTTTTTTTCTTAACTCTTTTTGACATCAAATAAATTGAAATTAATGACCTAATAATTCATGTCACTCTATATGGAGCCCAACATTGTGTCAAATATCAATTTCTTTTATACATTAAGGAATTATAAAAATGTACAATGTGTTAGTTCCATTATTTATTTTGTATTTTTTGTGTTTATTTTTGACAATTATTTGATTTTAAATATCACTATCATTCTTTGTTTTTCCAGCAATCTAAAATTCATGGTAACAGACTGCAGTATTACCCAACACCCATCAAGCAGATTGCACCTAACTTGCAGGAGCGGCCCCCAGAGTACCAGGTGTCGGAGAGGTCAGAGAATGTGCTGAGGAACCTTGAGCGAGATCAGTGGCTAACTACACATAACTTGAACTACACTGGACTTGGGCCAGCCAACCCGATGTGCCTAGACAACCTAGAATGTAAGAATGTCAGCTTTTTTAAAACCGGACTTTGGGATGATAATTTGGTAAGTGCTTTCTATTCAATTAACTTCCTGATCATAGTTGTGGCATTTAGTTTGCTTGTACCAATGTAAAGTGTTGATTAGTACGTAGTACATTTCTAATTTCACTTTCATCTAATACAATGACACAAACATTAGCGCATGCCAAGTATTGATGAAATAAAATACTAATTTATCTTTTATCACTTTAATAAATTCCTTTGAACACATATCCAATATTTATTCATGATTCCACAACACTAAATAAGCTTTTACTTTAAATTCTCACAATGTCAATGTAGCCACAAAACACAAAAACATCAAGTAGTTTTAACTGAACATCACTTTCACTTTTGAATGAGTAGATCTACTACTGCTTCAATTACTCCTAGGACTTCAAGACCCAGACAAAACATTCTTCTACAATTAATACTTAAGCAATCAATTCTTGCAGAACTTAGAATTTTTCTTTCTCGTGATCTCTCTTGTCTCTTGTTTTCTAGAAACTGAATTCAGCAACTTTTGACTTGACCTCAATATTTTATTGGTTCATAATTAATTAAAATGTTGTCACTAGGTGATTTTCTGTTGAGCTGAAACTTACTAGAATATGGTCATAGCTAACTGCTGAATTGATCTGTGACATTGGACGCATAGTACTTCATAGTGTCTGCAACACAGAGATTCTTGTGACCTTAGATCAATATAGGCTGTTGTGATATAAAGAGAATTTAAATCTCATGCGAGTCACAGCTGCTTGAAAACTCAAGACACCGAAAAACCTGATCATCATCATTAAACTCTAAAAATTAGTTAACACTTTGATAAAACATTTATTTTGGTATCGTATCGGTACTGGGGAATATGTCATCCTGTGTTTTTTACTATTCTATTCAGTCTCTCACTTTCACTGGTCATCATTCACTATCTAACCCTAAGCAACACTTTTGGTTTCAAGATTTCTAACCACAAAATAAAACTATTTCCTAACTCTACTCACTATGTACCTAACAAGGCGTACCTTGTTTATAGAAGCTTATAGAGATTAGTACTTGGCTGAACTCCAGGCAGAGTGGAACTCAACACAATGACATTGATTTTTTATTGCCCCATACACTCTCATTTAATAAAGTTGGACATTTGAACACAAATTTCAGGATGAAACATTCATATTGTACCAGTACAGGAAAATGCATTCTTGTGGGATTGGTACTGTTTGAAGTTATGGTCCTATAAAGTTATGTGAAAGAAATACTTTTGATTCAATATCAATATATTCATTATTTTACTGAACTGAATTATTCCACAGGTCATGATTGAGGGACACGGTGGCTGAGTGGTAAAGCACTTGGCTTCCACTCTAAAGGGTCTCAGATTGGAATCCCTGTGAAGACTGAAATTTCAAATTTTTTTTTTTAGGGCGTCCCTAAGTTCACCCAGCTCCATCTGATATTAGATGGGGAAAAGTAAATGCAGTTGGTCCTTGTGACACCATAATTAACCATGGGCCAGAGAAAAAAATGACCTTTAACTTTACATCATCTTCCCAAAAGATCACAAGGTCTGAAAGGTGTACTTTACTACCTTTTTTTAGGGGTCATGATCACACTTTCTTTTCTTTAGATGTAAATTATAAAAAAAATAATTCACAAATAATATTTTGCATTTTTTCATATAAGAAAATTTCACTTATTACTCATCTTTCCTTTATTTTTGGGTTTCAGAAAGATATTTCAGATGTTCCCATTCTGTTTTAAAAATGTTGTGTTGTAAATTAGACGCAAACTTTTTTTGGCTGCCTAAATTATTTGCAGTTTTAGCAGGGGTTGAGTGTCTATCAAAAACAAAATAGATATAAACAAAATGTCCTATTGTTATACTATATTTCAGTATCCATGTTCTGTCAATACGTTTGACCCAGCTCGTCCAATGGAGGGAAGACTCAGGAAACTCTTTGCACCAAAACATCCTGAACAAATTTATATAGAAAGTGGGTTCACCAGCACCCCAGTGAAGAGGTAAACAAATGTTGTTGTTTTTTTTATCATTTAAGAGATGTCATTTATTATATTAAGTTGCATTTGGGAATTCTAAGGTTAAATAACCCAGCTATGGAGTTCAGTGCTTAAAAACATTTAAAATTTCAATTAAATCAAAAGATTTTTTTTATGGTAGATTTTCACAATAAACAAAACAATGTCAATAGGACACTAAATTGAGCTTTCTTGTTGCCAACTAACTAAAAAAGAATTGAGCTAGAATTTAAACAACATCTCAATGCGTGGCAGTTGTTCTTCATATGAAATCTAATGTATTGCTGCTAGTTAGTTGCCTGTTTGTTTTGAAATCAGTTTAAAGTGACAGAAGTGAAAGTGGAATGCTTCCTCAAGCTGTTATTACTACAACATAATCTGTTGCTCTAAAATAGGTCTGCACAATCACAGACAACTCTAAGTCAGAGTGATATCAAAACACATGAATTATATTTTGAGTGCATTTAAGAATCACATGCTCAACCAGGGTAAAAAGTAAAGTAATTGCTTTCAGACCTTGTCATCTAAGGGGCAGATGATGTAATGTTCATTAGTTTCTGTTACCTGTGGTTAACAAGAGTGTCGTAGAGCAAGTACAATGACCTACTGCCTGTACTTTAACCCAACTTGTGTCAGCTATCCATTAGAGTTGGGTGGGCTTAGGGGTATCTGAAAATCCTGAAATTCAAAATCTCAGTTTTCACTAGGATTCAAACCCAAGATGCTTTTTTTTTGAAGCCACCATACCCCATGTTTGTGGACTTCATACTGTCATCATGATTTATCCGTGTTCAAACCCTGCCCGCTACCATTCCCTGTTGTCCTGCAGCAGACTTGGGCAAGAACATAATAATTTTCATTTCCGAAGGAACATCCAAAAGTTATGAAATAAAACAAAATAGTCGTTACATAATTTGTATTTATCCAGTTAATTTTGTGTGCATCTGTGATGTATTCTGCTCTAGGAAAAAGAACAAGAATGAAATTGAAGAAGATCGCTTGCTGAATGGACGAGACTATGTTAATTTGCCTGAGGACTTCAATAAAAACAACTTGAATGAAATAGTTTCTTGCCCACAGCAACCAGGTTTTGCAAATGTAGATACATCTGAGGTCAGTGTCTTACAAACATTATAACCTTTGTTCCGTATCAATGTGTTTATACTACCGGTACTGACATCTCTGAATTAGATATCATGATATAAATAGAAGATACTTATTTTGGGCAGAGGGCAAGGGAAATGCTAAAATTTTAACAGTAGATAAGATATGATTTAAGTATACCTAAATATTATTCTAGATCTAGACTCATTAATCTGAAACTTTTTCCACTAGAATTTACCAATGTTAAACAATGAATTTTATTTTTTTTTGTCACCTTATAAAAAGCTCTAACATAAAACTGAAAAATAATATAATGAAATTTGTATCTTATTTATTTTCTGCTTTCTTAATAATCTTTAATTCAACTAAATAATAAGGGCATAAAATTAATATTCAAATGTGAAACTAAAGTATTGTTCTGGCATACTTGGGGAATTTGAATACGCTGACCACTATATCCAGACCAGTGGAGACCAATAGCTTGTCATGTTCAAGGTCTATACGAGCTATTTGTCTCCACTGCCCACAGATTGGGACATTGCGGGTTAGTGTTCAGGCCTTCTATGATGATTGGTCTCATTCTGAGGGGCATCAAGTTCAAAGCCGGTAAAGATTGAACTTCATGATTTGTAGGATGCCCCTAAGTTAACCAGCTCTAATGGGCACCTGACATACATTGGGGAAATAAAGGCAGTTGGTCATTTCATAGGCCACATGATACCTTAATTAACCATTGGCCATAGAAACAGATGAGTTTTACATCATCTGCACTAAAAAGATGGCAAGGTCTGAAAAAAAGGACCTCCATCTGGTCTTGTTTTCTCTATGTCAGTCAAAGACCTTGCTTCCCTTTTGTTTTTCTCAGACATCAAACTATAAAGCAGTTACGCTTTATCCTTAAACACTACTGAGTCAACTCTAGAATATGGGCAAATCAAAAAAATTGGATAACTATACCACCTAGTTTCACTTTGTTTCATCATTTAGTTATGCACCCATTGCTATTTCAGCCACAACAGGAGAGTGGCAGGACAGGGGAAGCCACTCAACGTGATGAGGTGGTGTATCTTTCAGAATTGGAGAAAGAGATGCAGAAGTCTGTGCAGCAGATTGAAGCACAAAACCGTTGGAAACTACTTGAGTCTTCAACACCTAAACATGATATCAGTCAGTTAAGGGTATGTTTTGATTACACTTTAGAAACTTTAAATTGGGTTACACAAAAGCATTCATTCTTCTATAATTGCATACCTAATCTAACATTTCCTGATTACATACAAAAAATTTAATCATAACACGATAATGAAACTCAAATGGCTGGCTGGTCGTGCGGTTTGGGCTCTGGACTGTCATTCGGATTTATTGATGGTCTTGGGTTCAAACCCTGCCCACTCCCATCCCCCATCGTCCTGTGGGAGGTTTGGACTAGGAAGTAAACTATCTTTAACTCTAAAGGAACATCCGAAGCATGTAAAACATTTTACAAACAATGAGCAAAATGAATAATTCCATCGGAACATGGAAAATAATTATGGAGAGAAAGAGTTAAAATTATGTTAACAAAAAAAATAAAATGATAATTCCACTTTTGATAGTTTTGTTATTTCTGTTGTGCATTTTTCTATTTCTTAGTTTATTGTATTTGTAAATTTTTCTTCTGTAGGTCAAATACAATATACTCAAAGATAAGGAAATGCCAACTGCATTTTATAGGCATGAAGGAAAATATAATGAGGAAAGAGCTGGCCTCTATAAGACAAGCTATGATCCGCAGCAACTGGCCTACTCGATGAATGCACAACGTCTTAGTGGAGGCACTTTGTTCAACACAAGCTTATCCCATGTTGATGCCAGTCAATATCCCACAGTCCTTTGGGATGAAAACGAGGCTGCACTAAGAGACAGGTTAGAAATTATTATTTTATTTTTTTAAATCTCCGTGATAATTTTAAGCCAAAAAAATTTTTGATCAATTGGAATGAATTAAAAAAAAAAAGAATTAGCATCAAAGCATACATGATTAGAAGACAGGGCATTGGTAATGGATTTCAGCCACTTGCCCGGCAGCTTGTGATTCTCGAAGCTATTATCACACAAGAACTTCTACTTGTCAGCAAGCCTGCTAATTCTATTAAATTTGTTTGGCTTGTCAAGACCATCAATTATTCAAATTTAATTCAAAGTAGTCATTTCTAAATGACTTGGCATCTACTAAAAGTATTTTATGAGAATCATTTTTGTTATGAGTCATATTAAAAATGCTTCAAAATTTTTAGAGTAGTGAATCAAGTTGGTTGATCCATAAGTAACTGATTTCACTATAACATGTTGACTGTATTTTTTTCCTGTATTACATCTATGATGTCATAATAGAGTTATTCTTGATCTTTTCATGGTTTCAGCAACACTGTTGTATTCAAGAACAATGAGTTGAGTGGAGACAGACCCAGTACAGGGGACATGCTGGACCCTTACAATGAGACTGTTGCACTGCAAAGGGCAGCCCTTCAGCCTGATGTGGCCACAGCCAACCCACGGGTTCAGGTAAGCCTTTCTAACTTTGATGCTTTGTTTTTAATAGGTTATGACATGACACCATTAAATTACTTAACAGTCTGTGGAGCTGAGTAGGTGAAGTAAAAAGTGAATTAATATTTATGAATATCAAGATCATTGAAACATTCAATTTACTACTATAGAGGAGCATCTTTCATTTAGCTTTTTTTTTACTTTTTAAAATTTACATTCCCAAAACACCTGATACAAACTTTTGTTATTTTTTTTTTTAATATCTTGCATAACAATTGCAATAAAAGCATCAAATTCAACAATGTTCAATGTTTGACTGTACAACTGATGTCATGGTTATAACTCTGACAGTTTTAAACTTTTTGTTACTGAAGATGTATGAGGGTATCCTGAGACACTTTGTTTTCATTCATGCATTTCCATGACACTTTTTTTGATGGCAGCTTCTTTATTAAGAGATTATGTCCTTAAGATCTTCACCAGTCTCTTCTCTTTTTAAGTAAAGTTTAAAGCTGGCGACATTAATTCTTGACCATTAGAAATGATCCAATGACACTTCTCTTCTTCTTTAAGTATTAGTATGTGCATGTGTATCAAACTGTGGGCTGGTATTGCTAGTGTAATAGACTTCATAGTTTAATAGACTTTATACTTTTATCTGGACAGGAAGGGGAGTTTATTCTAAGAGACAGTGTATATGGAGGATATCACAACACCAAAAAGTTTCTACAGGAGAACAAACTGGAAAAGAACATACGCATAGATCCAAGTTTTGTAATGTCTAAAGAGAATCAAAATTTAGAGAGGTAATTAATATCAAAATGGTAGAATGGTCTTTTTTTTAGGGGCATTGTTCCCCTTGATTATTCTGACTCCTGGTAGAATATTAAAAACAGTTATGCTAATTAGAGAAACAGCAAAAAAATCATTGAGGAAGTTGCCAAAGACATTGGTCATTGAATGAAAAACAGTTTTTGCTCTCATTTTGTGTAAATTACACAAATGTGAAGCTAGCGCTGAAACAATGAATGATGTATACCTCTTTCTCTTAACATTTAAATGTTGTCCAAATATTATTATCTTATTAAATTTATATACAATTGGGAATCAATACAACCTTGATAACAAATTGTAGGTCTATAATTAGAAAAAAACAACTAATTGTTAGGTTACTTTTTATTACCAGTACTTAATGTCTTATAATTATTAAATATAGAACATTCAGCTGTACTTCTAATTAGGCATCTACTGCAAAGCAATCTAAAATACTTATTTCAATTTTGTTTATAGAGTTCGTGAGAAAGCAGCTCCAAGAAATAAACCAGTAAGAACCGGTTCTCTCAAAGTGGTACATTTCTCTGATAAGGTCAATGTGGGTAACATGCATGTGAATGTTCCAGTGAAAATTGAAGAATCTTTTATCACCCCGCTGACCAAACAGGAAGGTGAAGAGTTGGCCAGTGCTTTTGGTCATGATAAGGTTTGCCATATTCCTGAAGATATCTTAAAATCTTAACTTAATTAAATTATTCACTAGCTTGTTATTTTCTCCTCTCATTAGAATGTGTGGGGGGTTTTTTATGCTTCAATTGTATGGGTTTTTAAAATTGTTTATTGCACAAAGTTTTTATATAAGCATCACTGTTGTAATTGATCAAAAAGAGTTCCAAAGGTTCTAGTGCTAGAAGTGGAATAGGAAACAAGCTCCTGGCCTCCACGTATGATATTAAATAAATGGTTTAGAACCTGTTCTTTCTGACAGTAAAAGATAATTCACGGAGGCCTCAAAACTAGTTCACATTGTTCTTGTTGGCCTTCCTCTCATCTTGTTGGCCTTCCTCTCCTCTTGTTGGCCTTCCTCTCCTCTTGTTGGCCTTCCTCTCATCTTGTTGGCCTTCCTCTCATCTTGTTGGCCTTCCTTGTCATAGATTGGCTTTGATTCATGTCGTAGAGCATTTTTTCATGTGACTATAGAGCCCTGTTCTAAGGAGACATTCCTGTCTGCCACACTAAAGGTGAAGCTGGAGTGTCCTCTCCAGTTTTTATGATTGGGGCCTTGAATACAACAAGATGTAATCCTCTGCATTAGCTATGGTTGGAAGGATGTCACTAAACAGCAGTTCCCCTGTCTCCACGCAGCCAGTGCATCTAAAGGAATGGCCATCACCTGATGCAGTTTGGGATCAGTAGCTTCACAGGTTCTGTCAAAAAGTAGCACTGTGAACTGCCTGCTGCCAAAGGGTCATCAGCTCCTATTTTTTTTTCTGGGTTGACTTCCTAAGCCTTTCCATTTGTGGGTATAGCCGCAACACAGCAGAGGTTTGAAACCTCCTCCTCTGTTGACCATCTTTCTCCTTTCCTGTCTGCCTGTTGCCTTTGATATAGACCCTTTCAATGACAGGCAGTCCATTCTTTTATGTTGTCTTCCCATAGCTTTCTCTGCCTCTTCCCTCTTTTTCCTGGTAATGTTCCTTGAAGGAAGGTTTTTGTAAGGTCTGAGGACATTGTGATAGAAAGTCAAGCATTAATGCATGTCATAAAAGAGAAATAAGAGTGTGTTTCTGCCCGGCCCCTAATTTGGTCCTTTTTGATGGTAGCCTGGACTGTACTATCCCAGACAGACATTTTAGCTATCAATATCTTCATACCAGTTATATAAATAGGATTTTTGGGATTTATTGATTTTGATATTTTAATCAATAACATTTATTGCCAAAATAATAACAACCCACAGATAACTTCACTAAGCTATACAGAGACCAAAAAACAAGGGCCACAATCCATAAATGATCTGAAAGGAGATTGCAGGAATCTGGCTGAAAATTTGCTCGGCAGTCCTGCAGTGCCCACTGTCATAGCTAGGAATACCACCATGGCCTTGAAACCTGAATTTGTCAACTTCACCCGAAAACCTCAGCGGAATGCGACTTCGGTCTCCGAGATGGCTGACCAGTTTAGGAGTTTATCCACTAATTTTTTGCCAACTGGTGTGTACAAATATTGTTCATTTCTGTGGGGTTTTTTTAAAGTAATATATTTATTACTTTTAACTAATCAGTTTTACTTTTATGAAATACGAAAATATTTTATAAACTAATCATGACTAATTTTGTCGTAACTGATCCCTGCTTTCCTGCCTCTCTTTTTTTCTAACTTCCTCCTTCTGCTATTCGTTGTTTTGTTTATACCGGTACTGGTAGTCTTAATTTAATCTTTTCCTTGAAAATAATAAAAATTCTTATAGATTCATTTAAGCCAGAAATGTAAGCCACTTATTAAATCAATGATATCTAGTTGAAAATGAATATATTCAGGAACTATCATTGTCAAATTTTTAGTTTTAAAACCAATCATATAAAAATATTAATTTATTTTTAGATAACAGTGCAGTTCTGTTTTGTTTTAGTCTGCCCCATCGATAAAAGCCATCATTGAGTTTGTGCTTTAAGTCTGTCCTGTCTGATTTAGACTTTAAAATTTTAAAGTATGGTACTATATATCAAATTCAATTTCATCCTCGCTTGTGTCATGCTCCAAACAAGTACAACACATTAAAGTTTAGTTTTCAAACTGTATTCACATGCTCATAGACCATTTTCAAAACAAGATTTTTAATTCTTTTTTTTTTAGTTTTGTACTATTTTATAGTAATCGTTACTAAATTGTGATGACAGAAAGAAACAGTGCTTGTAGAATAAATGTAATTTATTTAAAAAATTATTACATGTGTTGATAGCTTCGGCAGCTGCCTATGTTTTTCTGAAAGCATTTTTGTTTTTAGAAACTAAAATGCCTATTGAATGGATAGACCTATGAATATTTAAAGGGCATTTCTTGTTTTTTTTTTTAAGCTTGCTATCTTATTTAAGTGTTATTTTATGTATAATGTGCTGATTACCTACGCGTTTGTATATAATTTTAAGTTCCTTTATTTTGTATTATCCTGTTTCTTTTAATTTGTCATTTATCTTAAGCAGAAGCGAAATCTTTTTTTTCTTATTTATCAAAACTAAGTGCTTTAAAATATTGTTCTGTCTATCGACAGTAGTGTATGATATTTTTAAGTAATTAGTCTAATATTTAGGAAAGTAAATCACAGCCTAGTTTTACTGATTCAATTGTGATAATCTTTTGACAAATGTAATGCTACTGGGAAATGTCTATATCTTAAAACATTATAACTTTTTACAGAGATATTTTTTTGTGTTTGCAGAAGAAATTAATCCCTTTCTGTTTAGATGAACTTTTGACATTTAAAAAAAAAAAGATTAGTTTTCTTTTATATCTCAATGAACTTTACAAGTTCTTAATTTGTTTCATGGCTAGGTCTGAAAAATGCTTCTTCTATGAGTACCAGCTATTCAAGCCAGTTTCCATACTATGACCTGTCAGAGAAGAAAGATAGAAGATTTGATTGGGAGCCTGGCAAAGGTCATCTGAAGCCGCAGTCCTGCCTGATGGATTTACAGGACAGTTTTATCAAATCTGAGGTCAGTCCTACTTTATATATTGACCTAATTAATAAATCAGGTTTTCTTGATTACACATTATCAGAGTGTGTGTTTTTTTTGTCAGTATTGTCTGGCCTGCAATCCTCTTTGAAAATCTGTTATTAAAATATTTAAAATATAAACAGAGAGTGAACATTTATTTGAATTTACTTTTTTTTTTAATTATGGATGGGTTTGGTAGTATTGTTCAAGGTTTTTTTAAATATTAACAACTAGCTGAATGGCCTTGTATTTTAGCATTGACTTTTTGTCATGCTTCGATTTTGTAGATGTTTGGGTAAAGACAGGAAGTTGCACGATTGTAATATCTCTGTCTACCTCACTTCTGTTGTGGAAAATAAAAGTTGTTGAGTCGTTCACAAAACTTTTGCTAGGGAATTTTTTAATGCTATTTTATGTATATCTGAATTTTTTTAATGCTTCCATTTTAAACAGAAGGGATAGTTCCCAGTTATATTACAAAACAATTTTTTTTTTTTATTTTCAAATACACGTCCGGTTTAGATCTTTTGATGAGATTACTTTTTATACTTTTTGTATCAAAAAATTCTTTGATATTTAATTCATTTCCTAATTCTGAAACCAATTTTATGTTTTGTTAGCTTTGGGTATTTACTTTCAGACAGCTAGTACTGTTTGTGGAGTACTGGTTTAAATAAATAAACAGATATTTCTCACTAATAATAACATTTTGTCCTGTCCTGCAATCTTCAGGTTCATAAACGATTTCATCATCAATTTCCTGAGATTGCCCCGGACCACAGAATCAATGTCAATTCTGGCAAGAAACATCATTTTTTTGGCATGAATGCCCAAGTTCTACATGGATAGTTTCATTTTCCTTTTTTTTCAACATCTTAGCTCAACAGATTTCCATTTATTATTTTCTAAATTTCATTTTAGTTTAATATCATTTTTATGGGCTAAAAACATTTAGAGATATTAATTTTTCATTGGAATTTATAATCTCCAGCAAAGTGCTCAGAAATATTAGTGGCTGAAGAAATTACAGGCCTAAAATGTATGTCTATTTGTCAAAATGCATATGTATGAATAGGCAACTAAATGAGTGTTAAAGAGTCAATCAAAACTAACCCTATTAATGCAATTTTTTTTTTGTGTGAGGCAAACATAATTAAGTTAGACAATGTTTTACCAAATATTGGATGTTATTAAAAAAAAAAAAAGGGAAATCTGTTGAGACCAGTTGATACAAATGTACATGTTCAGTTGTTGATGTTGCTATTTTCTTTTTTTTCTTGTTTTTTGAAATTTTGCTATTTGCATTTGTTACTGTTTTTTGGAACAAAGTTATTTGATATTTTATTACTTAAAGATGACTGTGATACATAAACTTGTATGTGATATAATGCACTTTTTTATACAACCTTTTATCGGACACTTTAATTTATATTCTTCTGGAAGACTCTTTTCAAACCTATCTTTAAAAATAGGCTCACCTTATTTTTTACCATGTCACCCCTCTATATCACAACTATCCCTATTTGCTATTGACTTGTGCTGATTATCAGAGTAACAAACAACCACATGTTTGAAAAATATCTTCTCCATTTCATTTTCTGACTAAAGCTGTCTTTCTTTTTAATATTTGTACAAGCAGATAATTTATATTCTTATTACGTTTTTATTATAAAATTATTGTGACATAGTCATTCTTATCAGCATTAATTTGGTATTTTGTTAATATTTTTTAACTATATTGAGGTTACTTTATAAGATTTCAATACATCGTTGGAACATCGTTATTGTGTAAATGATTAGGTTTGATATCAATGTACTTTACTCGTATGATCACACTAATTAATTTATTTAATTCTATAGAAGAAGAGTCTTATTTCTTAAAAACATTTTGTTTTCATTCTTTAAACTATACCAATGTTTATAGATTGAAATCTATAAAATGTTTATAGATTGAAATCTATTTTTAAAATGCTGTTTCTATTTTACTAATAATTGCAGATATTTCTTCAGAACAATTAGAACATATTTATCTTATCTTCTTATCTTAGAGAAAAACAAATGTAAAATCATTTTAAATTGTTGCAAAACTTAGCTGTAAATCAATTCTAAAAAGATAATAAATCATCATAGCTATTGTTTATGGTCCAAATTTGCTAGATGGATGTCGAGAATAAATCAACAAAGTAGGGCACTGTCTTCTAAGAGAAAATTTTTTAGAACTTTTACAAGGCTTTGTTAGACCCAGCTGAATATTAATATACTACCCATTTATAATAAATATGCATATCGGATCAAAGTTCAATTATGTGTTGTTAAATAAACAAAAAAATCAATGTCAGTGGATTTTTAACTATACTTTTACATGCTTATTGGGTCACAGTATTACTTGTTCATTTTGATGAGCACTTGAGTTCATGAATCTGTCTCACTTGTTCACTTTGTACTGATCTTTCATTCTGTGTTATTTTCTTGAGGTCTTAATATCTTAAGTTAAAATCACAACGAAACTTTTGATTTTCAACTATCATGACAGAATTGTACTTCCTTTTTTTTGTCTGTGTAATACTATAAGATGTGCTCTTTTTGACCGGTATATTTTCACTTATTGCTGACTAGGCTATCTATACATAGCTATTCATTTTTATGCTTTTTATTAAAGTAAAGTTCCCCTTTCAGACCTTGTGGTCTATAGGGCAGATGATGTAAAGGTCATCTATTTCTGTGGCCAACGGTTAGCAAGGACAGCACAACGACCAATCGCCTTTACTTTTCCCCAACTAATGTCTGGTACCCATTAGAGCTGGGTGGACACACAGGCCCCTGAAGATCCCGAAATTAAAAATCCCAGTCTTTACCATGATTCGAACCCGGGTTCAGAATCCAAGCGCTTTATCGCTCAACCACCACACCTCCCAAGCTTTTTATTACTTCAGTATTAACGTTGTCGAGTATTTTAAAATATATATATGTTATCTTTTTTATCTATTGTTTATATATATTTATATATTGCACTAAATAATTTTAGTACATAATCATGTTTCTTCAATAATGGATACTTATTCTGAAAATATTATAATATTCATCTCATTATTAATTAGGATACATTGTGAATTAATTAAATAGAGAATTTCACATAGGCCCTTAGCAATCTAGTTTTTTTAGAAAAAAAAGTTATTTTTATGCTTTTACCCATAAAGAAATAATTGTAGTTTCTAGTCTGCGCTGTCACTTCCTCTAAATTGGACATGAATATATTTTTGTTTCCCCCCCCCCCCCCTTTTTTTTATTTTGAAACTAATAATTATTTACCCATACATATTTGAAACAAAATACAGGGTGTAATATGTGCGTTAGATCTATATTTGTAAAAATAGAATATATAAAAACATTAGTGGTATTAGTATGCTATTATTTTGCTTTCTTTTTTTTCTTTCTTTGGTTAGATATACATCATAGGAAAAGAACCATTCTCTCCAATCCGTCCCTTGCTTTTGAGCAGATCTGGCAGGCAGAAGAATGTTAGCAAACATCCTTACCAAAATAAAAACTGTTATCTACATCCACAAAATTTGTTTTACTGAATACATTTGAAGTTTGATTTTTTTGTTTTGTTTTGAAATAATCTGATACTTTTACTTGCTGAGTTTTAATATATTTTCTGTATATTATGATGGAGAGGCAAAGTCAATAATTTAAAGTATTGAGGAACCTAATAAATAATTCCAATTTTCTATTTGTTCACTAAGCAAAGCAACCTAAATGCCTAAATATATGTCACATGATATGAGAAAATTGTATGATATTGGGTATTTTTACCTTAAACTTAACAATGTCAAGGACTCTTAAGACTGCTTTATGATCCTTACAGAAATTTGTTGTGATTACAAGGACTCTTTTCTCATATAAAGACAACACAACAGAAAAATACACATAAATACAACAGACACAACATAAAGAGTTCATTCAGTGACTACACATAGGTATCTTGGTGCTTTTCATGTTCCCTGATCACTTCACTGTTGCCAACTAAAAACAATTGAGCTATAATTTTAACAATATCTTCATGAGGGCAGTTGATATTCATATCAAGTCTCCTTTATTACTGCTAGTCAGTTGCTCTTTTGTTTTTAAATAAGTTTTTAGTCATAGAGTCTACTGCTTCCTACATTTTGAAATTATTTTATGTTATAAATTAAAGAGCTTAAAAAATTAGGTTCTTCTGTTTTGAAAAGTGAAAAAGAAATTTATCATACACCTTTTAAAAAAACACATAGCTTATCCACACTTCCTGTATTTTAGTACACCAGATACACCAAACTTGAGTTATTTATAGTTTTTCTGCCATGTTCTGAAAATCTCCAACAGTATCTAATGGATTGAAATAATGGATAGAGTAATAAAGACACTGAATTTGAAAACTATAGTGTAAAGTGGTTTTGACATGACCCTCTAGTTAAATTATACTTTAGATAGACTAGTTATAGTGCTTGTGTTTGTTTGCATTTCTTTACATATAAAACTCTTTTGCAGCTGAAGTTCTTTTGTTTATGATTCATGTTGCTGTTTTTTTTTTTACAAAGCTTATACAAACTCACTCACTCAGTCTGTCTGGTAAAAAGTTTGTACACATTTTTTTTTCTCCTGCACTCATTCTTGGCTAAAGTTGAACCTTTGCACGATTATTCACTGGTATAGACAAGACATGAATCAATTTAAAAAAAAAACTTTAACCAATAAGTCAATTAATTACTACTATTTAATTATTTTGTTTGATACCAACAAGTGAAATTAATCCTTCAGTATTCACAGATATGCCTAAATATGTAGTATTTTGTCCCCTATGGTAATTAATTATTTTGTTTGATATTGAATAAAGGAAATAACTTCCATGTTATTGAGAAATATAGCTGCAAGTGCAGATTTATTCCTCTTAGATAAGCTTTTTTTTTTTTAAAAAGGATTTTTAAATTTGTATTACAGACCTATATACATGTCCGGGAGTGAAAATGATTATTAGTGATCTGGTTTTGTTGATGGTTCAAAGTTACTTCTATTGTTAATTGGTTGCTATAAATTCTATTTTATGTATGTCCATTTTTTGTGCCTTTCCTGTTATTTGTCACTTTAATTGTTCATTCATTCTTTATTAATACTTTTTATTTACTGATCCATACATTTTATTTATTGATCCATGTGTTCTATAAAATCTCACTTTTATCAGTATTATGTAAAGACAAATTATATTTTTTTTTATAGGCCTTCAGTGATTTTTCAAATATGGGTTTGATTTTTATGCTATTAATGTGTTTTTTTTTTTATCACTTACACTTGCTTATCTGTGATACAAATTTCTATAAAGAATATTCAATAACAATTTTGTTTCGTATTAGCAAGATCATGTTTTTGATGTATTTCATTTATTATTTTGTATTTCAATTTCTGCTTTTACTAAGATTTTGTTTACTGTTTGAAACTAGTGTGATATTTATTTTTTTTAAATGATACAACTTTAATATTTATATTTACTTTGATGTGGGTTATGCATTGCAAATAAATTGTTTGTCTTTAATATGATTTTGTTTTTTTGTTCATTATCGTTTCTTCTTTTGCACCATGCACGAAAAAAGATGCGCGACGGCACTTCGACTCTCTTTGGCTTTGTAAAAAACTTGAAGCTGGTGTTCCATTAGTATAGTTCCATGGTTAAACTTGTAAAAAATTATTTTGTCACAACATATATACACCTCCTGACACAAGAAGTACAGTAAACATTTTTAGAGCACACGAAATTTATTTTGTCAACCAAAAATATATTCGATATGGAACTACACTGAACTAGCCTAAAATCAAGCAGTGGTTTGCAATATTATGGTTTTTAGCGGCCCCCAAAAGGGGAAAAGATGCTATTAGTTTTGTGTGGAATGTCTGTCCATCCGTCCCGTTAAAAAAAAAAAAAGTTTCCCTTTCAGACCTTGTGGTCTATAGGGCAGATGATGTAAAGATCATCTGATGTTCTGTGGCTTACGGTTAATGGGGGTGTCATGTGGCCAGCACAACGACCAACCGCCTTTACATTTTACCCAATTAATTCAGGTACCCATTAGAGCTGGGTAGACTCAGAGGCGTTCCGTTAAGATCTCGTAAACTAGAAAATATTGTGAAAATCTGACATCATAATATTTTAAACCATTGAGAGTTCTGATGCAACAGCTACTTTTTTTTTTTTTTTTAAAGCAAAAAATCTAATTTTTTAAAATCACTTATGCAAGCAGATTTTTCATAAAAATACACCACTTTTACTACTATTCACTATTAACAGTAACTAACAGGGAAGGCTCCTCAGTAGGGGAGATAACTATTTACCATATTTTTAATAGATTTATATATGCAAACGGTTTTAGATTTTTTGTCAAAAAATATTTTTTTTAATATTTGTATTGCTAAGGTTAGTACATTCTGACATACTAACTACATTTACATTAAAAAAATGTTAACTTTTTTTTAAAGAGAAAAAATCTATTTAGTATGCATATAAGTTAGACGCTGGGGCACCACACAAGATCCATCAGCCATCTTTCTCCATTCTTCTCTGTCATTTGTCTTTGATAGAATTTCATTCTGATGTTCTTTCTGAAAATATTGAAACCTGTCTTTTTTACCTGCCTGGGTGGACCACTTTGCATGGGGGTCGATTTTGAGTTTGTGTCTCCACATAATCTTGTCATCAAAATAATACATGACATGGTTAATTACGTTACTAAAACTAATAACTAACCATTAATTAAAAAGCAGAATGGTTCACACATTGGTGTCATTAAATAAAAAATTATATAATTATAGTAATTGGCTTGACATAGCATTGATGGGGGGAGGCAAATACAAAGTAGATCATTTACATTGGAAATAAAGAAGGTACACTTTTGGGAAGGAATATTTCGTCTGCAAGAAGGGCGCATTCATTATTTTATTTTCCTTATTTCATATTTTGTAAGGTATACTAGATGTGGGCTTCGATCTCCTCTGTTCACCTGGTCGATTTTAAAAAGTAAACCGACCGGGCCGACCCCCAAACTAGACATGAAAATCCAGAGTCGAGTCTCACATAAAGTTATGTATTAAGATTTTACAGGCACTTTGAAGAGATTTGTGGTACCCATAATGCAGCATAAGTGATGAATTGATAAATGTTTTGTACGTTTTGGTTAAACAAAACTAGAACCGGTTAGCGACGTACTAAACAAGAAATGCAATGCTTAATTTTAATTCTCTTTTCGTAAAATAAATATAGATCTAGATCTAGACTAGCGTTTAGAAAATACAGATTTTGAAAAAAAATCAATTAGTTATTTTTAAATAATTTTTGCACAATATTGTATCTAGATCTAGACGTTTATATCTAGACAGAATAACAGACAGAAATTTTACGATTCCAAGCTTTTACCGGTTTCACTTTTACACTACATCTATAAACAAAACATGGCATCGTTTCTGGTTATAAGTCCAAAAATGGTTTTGGTACTCATGTTATTACTCCACAACGCTTATTCATTCATGGATATGGAGGAGCTAAAGTCTGTTTACTACGGCTTAGATATATTAAGCGAGCCTATTGTCGTTAATACGGTAAATTTTGCAGATGCCGACATATCATGATTAGTCATTGTGATGATTGTCATTATTTTAGTTGATTTAGAATCTAGAATTTAGATTTAGATTATTTATAATTTTAGATTATCATTTTATTTTTATAATATTAATAGTAGACTAATTATAGACTTTATTAACTTTATTAGACCTAAGACTCAAGACTAGTGTACTAAACTGTAACTAGATCTAGTGTAAGTGTGTAAATACTTTTTATTTAAATGTTTAAATAGATTTATAGATCTAATAATTATAATAATAGAATTTTAAAAAATTGAATTTAATAGATCTAGAATAGATTTTATAGATCAGTGGTCTTTAACCTTTTTTGGCCTACCCCCCGCCCCCCCCCAACCTTTTCATATTTTTTCTTTAAAAAAATTGCCAGCGCCCCCCCCTCTTAAGAAAAACACTTATAAAGAAGCGGGAGAAGGCAAATTTGAACAAAATGTCATTTTTATTTAGTCTATTAATTTTATGCTGTCATTGATAACACTTTTCCCGCATGGGAGACGACCGTATGCCAAAGACGATCTTCTTTGGCAAGCTTATAGGAGGACTGTGTTACAGAAGTGCCCCCCATAAGCGCTATAAAGATCCACTCAGTTGCCATTTCGCCCTCACTGGCATATAGGAAAGTACCTGGCAGCAGATGGCCTCTGAGAGAGACAGCTGGATAGCTCTCATAAAAGCTGCGGGACAAATATTTGAGACTCAAAGTAAAGCCATTATTGAAGACAGGTGCAAAAGATGGAAGGAAAACTTAAATAAATGGCCATCAGACAAAGGCTTTGTCTGTACAAAGTTTGGCAAAATATGAAGGTCGCAACTGGGTTTGCATCATAATGTGAAACACTGCACTTAGCCTTAATCTTCGGAATCGGAAGACATTGCCATTATTATCATTATACAAAAATTACATCAAATAACTTGCAGTGATTACACACAAAAATTAATCTCATTGTCATGACTTTCTTTCAAATCTAAGAATAGTCCCTTTTTAAATTATTGAATATTAAGAACTACTGCTTTTAGGTTTAATTATAAATTTAGTTTTATTTTTGATATAAACATTATTATTGCTGAATTCACAACAAAATGAAATTAAGCTAATGGAAACCTTGTGCCTCCTGCAGTCTGACAATATTAGAAATTTCAAGCTTTTAATTAGTCAAAGCAAGGTGAAGGTCTCCTCTAGTGGCTACATCCAGTCTATTTCTTTGCTTATTCATTAAGTTTGTCACATATGAAATCTAGGTTAACCATGTTTTTTTTTATGGAAAAGCTAAAAGGGTATCTATTGTCTTTAATTCTTGCATGCATTAATGTTTATGATTTTATAAAAACACAGAATATCATACATGACTACAAGTCACTACGAGTCACAATTATTCTGAAACAAGGCTGTGACAGGCATGAATGTTCTTTAAAGATTACAGTGGAGACCGTAGTGCATGTTAAATGTCTCTCCCACAACAAGAAGGCCCTAAAAATTTTTTAAAAAATTACCCTAAATTTATCTCTATTTAAAAACAAAACTTTTAAACAAGTTGGTCAACCCATTTTCACAGTATTTTATATGGTGCTAGATCAGTGATGCAAAAACTAAAGCCTGCTGGTCATATCCAGTTAGTTTTATATAAATATTATACATTTTGCTTTTTTCTCTTTCTAGTATGCTCCATTAGGCTCTGTTTATGTCACATCAAAGTATGGCCAACAGTACCAGTGTAGCTTTCCTGACCACAGCACTATAGATAAACAGAAAGAAGAGGAAGAAAAGATAGCAATAGAAACTGGCATCATCGAAATGCTGAAACCCATGGGTCTGAAGGATTGTCTTTTTAAAGTAATTCTTTGTGTATATTTGTATTCTTAGTGTTTTTACTCTGAGCTTACAAAGCCATGCAAAATGTTGATATTACAATTATGTAAAAAAAAAAAAAAAAAAAAAAAAAAAAAAAGATCCTTGCTTGGTTTCTATAATAGAACCCATTTTAAATTTTGTTATTAAAATGTCTAATATGTTATAATTCTTTCAGACCAAAGATTGGTGGAGCTATGAGTTTTGCTATGGCAAATATATTCGACAGTTTCATATGGAAGGTATTTTATACTTTTCATTAACATATTTATGAAAAGATATGTTATTATAAATTTGTTAGTTTATCAATGAATCTAAAAGATAATCATTTAAAAGTTTTTTTAAAAATGTCACAGCTTAGAAGTCTACGGATTAGTTGAATTTCGCAAAGGCAAATATATTTGACAATTTCACTTGCCTGGCAAAAGTTTCTGTTACCACTCAACATAAAACTAAATTAACATCTTAATTTATAATTAAACTTTTTTTTTTTAATTCTAAATTCACCTTTGCAATAAAATTTTTATAATGTTTATTATTTAGTATTTGCAGGTTTTTATCTCTTAAAAGTTTTAGTGACTTATACAAAAAATGGTTTAAATATTTATTTCACATTTGTATTGTGATTGCTACTGCTTATAAAGTTTTTTTTTTTTTTGTAATTCAGATGGTGAGATCAAGGGGAACATCATTTACTTGGGTTATTATGAAAGTGACTTTGACTGGAACAATGAAACTGCGAGGGTAATGTTGATCAATTGATTAAATCATAATATTTTTTTATTTTTTTATTTTTTTTTAAGTTTCATGGCACATTACCCAAAGAAGAAATAGGAAAGGAGAGATCAAAAGTATTCACGGCTAGACTTCATCGTTATAGTTTCCCTCCTTTCCTTTTGGAAATGTTTTCTGACATAATTTTGTTTCGAAGATAAGGTGATCTTACAGATCCCACTTGTTGCAAATGTTAATTTAAATTATGTGTTGTTGTTGTTTTCACACTAAAACATTTTGGATGTGTATGCGCTATTAGAAGTTACTATGGCATCATCTGCGTGTATCCTGTTTTGCAGGAAGATCGCCTGAAGAGTAAAGTCAACATGAACAAGTACCATTCACAGGTGTACACCCTGGGTACCAAGTGTGATTTAACCAATCAGATGCGCAGAGCTGAAGTGCGGGTAAGGTCCATAGAATGTAAACTGGCTTACTGGTTGATATTAGCAGTGCTGACTTCTGTTTTGTTTTTAAATAACTCAATATTAGGTTTATTTATTTATTTATTATATTACATTTGGGGTTATGTGTTACCATCTTGTGGGTTTTTTTTTGTATTATTTTAAGTGTTACCTTTTTTATAGTGTAGGCCACTATGTCGCAACAAAACCCAGCAATTATTTGGTTTTCGTATCTTTCTTGTACCTTTGATCGGGTTAAGAGAAAGGGGTTTCTAGTTCTTCATCTGATAAAACTGTTTGGTACAAATTGACTTTTTAATATTGTCTTCAAGCTAGTATGTCTTAGAGTTATTGAAGTCACTAATGGCAAATTAAGTTTTTATTTGTGCTGTTTATTGACTAGTACATAGAGAATTGCAAGCAGTAAAAGTATCCTCTAAGATCTATAAAGCTAGCTGAGGTCTAGTCTTAGCATCAAAATATTAATAAAAAGTTGTCAAAAGCTTCCTAAAATATTCAGGCTTGAGACAATTACCAAACTAAAGCAGGATGAATTAATTCCATCCTGACCTACAGCCACAAATAACATTTTATAAAAATATGATTATCTATATTACAATGGGAACCTGAAGATCTGAGGTCAGAAAATGAATTCTTCACCACTCTATTGCACTGCTAAAAAAAACTTTGTTTTTCAAGTTTTTAAAATTTAAATAACAAAAAGTCAAGTATTTTTTTCATTGCTGCTAGTTACAATAATAGATTAGAGAGAGTTTTTTTTTAACTGTTTACCTGTCTTCAATTTGGGTATGGGCAGTTTCTGTGTGAAGAGAACTCAGAGGATTACCTGTACAGGATTGATGAGTCTGAAACCTGTGTCTACACTGTCATTGTCATGACATCAAAGATATGTCGTCATCCTTATCTGAAGGCTCCGGTCAAAAGACAACCTGTGCCCATCACCTGCAACCCTCTCCTGACACAAAGTCAGTACCAAGAGTTTCTTGCAGACAAAGAAGGTAGCATGTGATTGAAATTTTATAGCACTGTTTCCCAAACTGTGTTCCACGAGGCCTGAATAGGTGCTTGTAAATGATGTTAAATGGTGTAATGTTGAAGAATGCAAATGTCGTGGAATGCTGGGTTCGTGCTTCCTGGAGTACTCTTGACACGTGACAATTATATTTACTACAAACTGACTTAAGTCCGTTTCAGCAGACAAATATAAAGTTTATTTTACAACATAATAATACTGCACTCCTTGTTAGTGCTACAAGTCAAGAAATAATAAACAATCCTATCCGCATAACAGCAGTATCAAATATATCCAATACATTAAAGTCTCCAGAGTACATTACAGAGTATATTACAAATCACGTCCACATCTCAGCGGGTAACACTGTACAGAATAATCCAGAACAGTAATACATGTTTCAAAAGACCACTGGCATCAACTGCCCAAAAGATACTTCGAGTTACAACTCGACTAAAACGCTACTACTAAAATCATATCTGACTGCCTCGTACCTAGGATAACACTTGACTGAACCCAAAGTCAACTTTATTCATCCTACTTCCTCTTTTCTACATCAGGAATTCCACGTGTCTTTTAACCTTTTGACATGACATGAACTTTAAATCGTGCAATGTCAACTGAGACTGTGACAGTGCTCCACAAACTACCGGAATAATTAACTAGTAGGCCACCGCGTGAATTAATTTCTCTGAAAAATAAGCAAAGTGTTCCACCAAATACTCAGAATGTGTGAAGTGGTGTGTTAAGGAAAAAGTTTGGGAACCACTGGTTTATAGAAAAACTTACCTTCACACATTGTTATAAAACATTTATGTATATTAATAATAATTTTCACACACTTTTATTGGGCTGTCTAAAAATAGAAACTAGAAACCTTTACTTCTGGATTTATAATGAAAGTATATTTACTTCTGGATTAATAATGAAAGTATATTTACTTCTGGATTAAAATGAAAGTATCTTTACAAGTTTCTTTTACCCAGGATATCAGGGAGAAATTTTTTAGAGCACACACCTTAAAAACACTATTCCACAATGTCGACCCTGGGAAGGTACTGGGCTTTGTCCGGGAGGAGGGGTTGTCTACGGAGATCTGGGATTTTTGAATTGTGAACATATAATATTTACAAAAGATTTTTGCGAAATTATATAATTTTTACTACCTTTACTATTATAACTGTGAATAGACCTTGTTTTTAATGAATAACTGTATAGAATTTAGCCCTTGTTATGTAAAGGGAGAGTGATCCTTAAAGGCCTAAATTGTGCCGATGTGCCTAAACTTAAAACTTAAACTTGTTTTGGAACAATTCAACAGGTGTACTGATAATGTTACAAACTTGATTCTATTCCTAAACAGAAGAACAAAGAAAAATCAACGAGAAGGCTTTGGAACTCCAACGGGCACGTGAAAGTAAAGGTAAATACTAGCAAGTCTTTTAAGACTAGTTGAGATCATAGGTTAATATCTTCTATTTAACTTGTAAGACAACTTGCCCCCACATGTAGTGTATGCTTTAAGGTTAGTTTAAAATGCTTCACAGTGCAAAAAAATTATGCAGTGAAGTGTCATAGTGAGATTGAGCAGTCTTTTGATCAGTAAATGTAAAAAAGTTAAACTTTTTTGTATGGAAAACAAATAATGTTGTCATGTGACCAGCACAATGACCTCATGTTTTGTTTTTTTGCACAATATATCTCATCTCCATAGAATTAGGATGTCCTAAAAATACAGATTTTAATGTTTTATGTTAGTTTGGATTAACTTTGAACCCTTTGTTTATGGAAGCAGAATAAAAACAAACAAAAAGAAAGTATTTTTAGGTCTAAAGATTAAGTTAATCACTAAAACGTTTCTTATCTTAGCTTATAAAATACAGACATTACTTTAAAAAAAATGATGATTACGTCCTACGCGTCATGCATATTAACCAATGACTTAAATTCTGCCAAGTCATTGGTTTTCCTGGCTAGCTCAGGCAACCCACTCCATGCTCTAATAGCACTAGGGAAGAAGTAGCATTTGTACAAATTTGTCCTAGCATATGGAACGAGAAATGTGCCTTAATCTTTGTGTCTTTCTTTTACTTTAAGCTGTACACATGAACATTAACACATATTTTGTCCTCCAGCCAAGGTTCCATCTCTCAGCAGGGAGCAACAACTTCAGGAGACATTAGAGAAAGAAATGTCTGATGCAGCCAAACAGCTATTGAGTAAATTCTTCTTTCTTCTTCCTCGTTCTCATTTTTATGTTGGAGCGTTCAGATGACTAGACCAATACATGAGATGAACTGTGCAGTGGTTTCCAAATCAGGGAGCTCTCCATATAGTTTTCTTTCTATTAAGGTGTTTTGGGGCCAGTGTCTTGGTAAGAATGCAGTTTTAAAGGACATGGTCAGCCTTCTCTGGTGACACTCCACATGGGCAGATATTACTGGTTCCAATTGTGAGCTTCCGGTACATATGTTGTTGCATTCTGTTGTGTCCAGTTCTGATATGAAAGATTAGACGTTGATCTTGTCTGGATAGCTTATAATTGGGCGTCATCTTTCTTATGATTCGAATGAGAGCTTGTCCATTTCTCATTTGTTTTATTCACCATTAGTTTCTTCATTTTTTCTGGATAGAGTGCTATGTTTAATCGTGTGTTTATTATTCCACACTTGGTGAGTGTTTCAGCCTTCTCATTTCCTTCCTTCTAGTCTTATATGTGCTGGTATCCATTGAGTAAGTGTGATTTTGATTGAAGAAAATTGTTGAAAATGGACAATTGCTTTGCTTTATAAGTTTTAAATATTCCTTCAGAAATGAACATGTTACATTTTATCCCAGAACTCCAGCCGGACAGCAGGGGAAGGCAGCAGGCAGGGTTTAAACTCAGGACCATCGCCAGGACAAACAAACGTGCATACCACATGTCCAGGCAGCCATCCTCACTTGTGTGAATAAATATAAATTGATACATTGTTTTCTTAACATTAGGAAAAATGTTGAGATGTGTTTCAATGAGTGATTAATAATTCATTGAACACAAATAGTAAAACATGTTAACAATTTAGTTTTTCCTTTTATTGAAGCAGTTTGAACAGATTTAAATGTTCATCTCTGACTGCTAAAGCTCACAAGCTCATTATTCACTTCGGCCATGTTTATTCTCATGTTCTTATTATAGTTGTAATTTTAAAAAAAAAGGATTGATTGGACATTTTTCATTAGCAAATATATTTTTTTAATTTCGCTAAAACATATTTATATTAATTATGATTATTGGTTTCTAAAAAAAAATTATTATTCAAGATCTCATGAAAAATAAAACAAGTTAACAAAAATTTAATTAAAAAAAAAAAACACTGCCAACTACAAAACACATTTTAACATCTTGTGCAGCTCAGTCCTCTGATGAGCTATTCATCCCAAGTAATGCAAAATTGATGAGCAAGGAAGCATTTCAAGATCTGTTTGGGTAATTGTAATAAGCTTGATAGATCACTTTTTATTTAGTCAGTTTAAAAAAATGAAGCGACAAGTTTTATGTAGTGTAAATAACAGTTCTGCAGAGATAGCTTACATAAAATATAGTGAAACGTAACTAAAGTAAAGTCAAAGTAAAGTTCCCCTTTCAGATCTTAAGGTTATCTGTTTCTTCCTTTACTTTCCCCAATGATTTCAGTTACCCATCAGAGTTTGGAAGACTCAGGGCCACCCCAAAAATTTAAAATCCCAGTCATCTCCGAGATTTGAACCCTGGAACCAAGTTTGGAAGCCAAGCGCTTAACCACTCAACCCCCAAAATGTAACTAGTCAAGTTTAAAGTTTGGCAAATTTAGAAGTACTTTATTATTCTTAATTCAAATAATTTTGATTATAATAAATCTTATTCTTAAATATACTCTCTCTCACTCACTAATTACTCATAAAACAAAAAAATGAGATAATAAATAAACTTGTTTGCCAAAAAAAAAAGATAACTTCAAATTTCACATGGACTTTTAAAATGGAACACAAACGCACGTTATTGAGTAACCTCAGTGGCTGAGTGGTAAAGCATTTGGTCTGTGAACCGGGGGTCCCGGGTTTTAATCCTGGTGAAGACTGGTTTTTAATTTCGGTATCTTTGGGTGCCTCTTGAGTCCACGCAGCTCTCTAATGACACTAGTTGGAGAAAAGTAAAGGCGGTTAGTCATTGTGCTGGCCACATGACACCCTCATTAACCATGTGCCACAGAAACAGATAACCTTTTCATCATCTGCCCTATAGATGGTAAGGTCTGAAAGGGAAACTTTACTTTTTTTTTTACTTATCTCTACAAATTAACAACACCATTTATGTAATCAGAAAAGTAATAAAATCAAACTCATGAGCCCTTTAATGAAAGTATGACCTTGACCTCTTATGCATTGCAGGTATGATGAAGACATGTGGGAGTTATACTTAAAAGGGACAGCACTTGCCCATAGGCAACATAATTTGAGAATACACAAGGAAATAAAACAACAACAGAATGCTGATGCTGGAATAGATAAAGAAGCTGATGACACTAATGATGAAGATGAAGAAATACTTTCTAAGTTTGATGAGGGTAATTACATTACCGTACTTTCGCGCATATAACCGTTGTTGTTTTTTTTTATAGATGTAAATCACACAGTCTGGGACTGAATGCAGAATCGTAATTTAAGATTGAAAGGCCTCTTGTGGAGTCTACACGGAAATAATGTGTAGATTCAAGATTTCATTACATTGTTCTTGGCCTCCTTCAGTCGTAGAACAACTACGGTTCATCTCAAATACTTTTTCATGTGACTGTGGAGCCCTATTATGGAGAGACACTCCCGTCTACATATATCGCAGGTTAAGGAGGCTTTCGCTTCAGTGGTAGAGGAGCTGGCCATTTTTCGTATGGCATGCTTTTCTTTCATCTCATTACATTGATGAAACCCATAACCTAAGTGGCACAAGCAGGCTTCTTTGACCCCTAGGTGATTTTTATTTTCTTGGGCTCAAATTTTAGCATAGTTTTGTTCATATTAGTTCAACTTACCAGTCATGGCTAGCATTGTTCTACATATTTTCAATGCTAGTGTTTGATATAATGTTACAGCAGATCTACTAAATACAAAACTATTTTCAGAAATCAAAGAAATAAAGAAGAAATTTGAGCTATCCCGGAGCAAACTAGCAAGCCTCAAGAAAAAGATAACTCAAGATAAGAATTGGGAGTCGGAGATAGAGAGTGCTATAAAAGAAGTGAGTTTATTTTTTAAAGTGCTATAAGAGAAGTGAGTTTATTTTTCAAAGTGCTATAAAAGAAGTGAGTTTATTTTTCAAAGTGCTATAAGAGAAGTGAGTTTATTTTTTAAAGTGCTATATGAGAAGTGAGTTTATTTTTTAAAGTGCTATATGAGAAGTGAGTTTATTTTTCAAAGTGCTATAAGAGAAGTGAGTTTATTTTTCAACGTGCTATATGAGAAGTAAGTTTATTTTTCAACATGCTATATGAGAAGTAAGTTTATTTTTCAACGTGCTATATGAGAAGTGAGTTTATTTTTCAACGTGCTATATGAGAAGTGAGTTTATTTTTCAAAGTGCTATAAAAGAAATGAGTTTATTTTTCAACATGCTATAAAAGAAGTGAGTTTATTTTTCAAAGTGCTATCTTATCTTATATAATACAGACGTTACTTCAAAAAAGAAGATGATTACGTCCTACGCGTCATGCATTTAGTCATGCATATTAACCAATGACTTAAATTCTGCCAAGTCACTGGTTTTCCTGGCTAGCTCAGGCAACCCATTCCATGCTCTAATAGCACTAGGGAAGAAGGAGTATTTGTACAAATTTGTCCTAGCATATGGGACAAGGAATGTGCCTTTATCTTTGTGTCTTTCAGAGTATTTTATTAAATTTTGTTTTTGTATTTGAAGATTATGGTTCAGTGTTTTATGTATGATTGCTACTTTACTTTTGAGCCTTCTGTCCTGAAGGCTTTCTAAATTTAGTGATTTTACTAAAGGTGTTACTCTAGTCAAATGTGAATATTCGTTTGTTATGAATCTCACTGCTCTATTTTGTGTCTGTTCCAGTTTCTTAATGTTTTCTTGAGTTGAGGGGTCCCAAACGGAGGATGCATATTCTATTATTGGCCTAACCAAGGTTAAGTAACATTTTAGTTTTATGTTCTTATTTGATTTATAGAAATTTCTTTTAATAAATCCTAATGCTTTGTTTGATTTTTTTGTAGTTTCATCAATATGTGGATTCCATGATAGTTTTTCATTTATTATAACACCTAGGTATTTTGCGTTTTTAGTCTGTGATACTGGTTTGCCATGAATAAGATAAGTGGAATTAATTTGTTTTAGTTTTTTTGTTACTCTTAACAACTGACATTTTTCTTGGTGGAAAGACATGCTCCAATTTGATTCCCATTTCTGTAATTCATCTAATTCTCTTTGTAAAATATCTGTGTCTTGTGTTGTTTTTATTGTTCTATATATTATGCAATCGTCTGCAAATAATCTGACTTTTGTTCCTGAACTAATGCAATTTGGTAAATCATTTATGTAAATTAAAAATAGTAGTGGACCCAAGACTGTACCTTGAGGTACACCTGAGTTTACTGTTATCGGTGTTGATTTAGAGCCATTTATTATTACAGTTTGTTCTCTCCCTATCAGAAAGTCTTTAATCCACTGATGCAGTGGACCATTAATGCCGAAATATTTTAATTTTTTAAGCAAACTATGGTGGTGAACTTTGTCAAAAGCCTTAGAAAAATCTAGTAAGATAGCATCTATTTGTTCACTATTATCTAAACCTTTTGAAAAATCATCAATTAGTCCTATTAGTTGTGTTTCACATGATCTATATTTCCTAAAGCCATGTTGGTATGGTGTGAGGACATTATGTTTGTCTAAGTGGTTTATGATGTTGCTACATATTATGTGTTCTAGGATTTTACATGTGATGCTGGTAAGTGATACTGGTCTGTAGTTCCCTGGGTCAGATTTTTCTCCTTTTTTAAATAGGGGGGTGACATTAGCTTCTTTCCAGTCCTTTGGTACTCTGCCCTGGTTAAGTGAAGCCTGAAAGAGTATTTTGAACACTGGGGCTAGCTCATTACTTAGTTCTTTGAGTAATCTAGCTGGAATACCATCAGGTCCAGAAGCTTTATTTGGTTTGGTGTTGGCTAATAGTTTTTGAATTCCATTTTCTTGTACTACTATATCTTCTATGTTGTCTACTTGGTTCAAATTCAGTAATATGTCTTTGTCTCCTGGGGCTGAGAATGCTGATGCAAAGTATTTGTTTAGAATGTTTGCTTTAGTTTCATTATCATTATGTATTATGTTATGTTTATCTTTTAATGGCGCTACGCCTGTTGTTTCCATTTTCTTAGACTTAATGTATGACCATAGGTTTTTGTTGTTATCTTTAGATATTACATTGTTTATGTATTAACTCTGCAGCTGTCTGCTTACTTTTTGGGTTAAGTGTTTAATTTTTATATACTTTTTGTAAACTCTTTCTGCATTAGTTTCTTTAAATTTTCTATAGAGGTTTTCCTTCTGTTTACAAAGCTTCTTTAGTCTATTATTAAACCAGCATTTATTTATTTTGTTTGATGTGTATTTAGTTGGTATATGATTTTCTATTATGCTTTTAAGATGGTTTTTAATGAAATTCCAGAGGTCATCGACTGGTTGGTTAATGTCTTTTTCTAATAAGAATGTTTGTTGAAAGTTTAGTGCAGCTTGGTGTAGTTGTGTTAGGTTACATTTATTCCAGAGTAAGATTTTTCTTTTGGGTTTTGTATTGGCTACTGCTTTTATCTGACTGTGTATTTTTATGATCTCATGGTCTGATAGACCAGGGATAATTTCATAATCAACTACTAATCCAGGTCTGTTGGTTAAGAAGAGATCTAATGTGTTGTTTAATCTAGTTGGCTTTTTAATGATTTGATCTAAACTTAGGTTGTGTAAAGTTTCTATGAAAAGCTCATTTATGTCCTTAAGGTTTTGGTGTTTATCTATGGTTAGTGTTTTCCAATTTATATCAGGTAGAATATATAAGTGCTATATGAGAAGTGAGTTTATTTTTCAAAGTGCTATAAAAGAAGTGAGTTTATTTTTCAACATGCTATAAAAGAAGTGAGTTTATTTTTTAAAGTGCTATATGAGAAGTGAGTTTATTTTTCAAAGTGCTATAAAAGAAGTGAGTTTATTTTTCAAAGTGCTATATGAGAAGTGAGTTTATTTTTCAAAGTGCTATAAAAGAAGTGAGTTTATTTTTCAACGTGCTATATGAGAAGTGAGTTTATTTTTCAACATGCTATATGAGAAGTGAGTTTATTTTTCAACGTGCTATATGAGAAGTGAGTTTATTTTTCAAAGTGCTATAAAAGAAGTGAGTTTATTTTTCAACATGCTATAAAAGAAGTGAGTTTATTTTTCAAAGTGCTATATGAGAAGTGAGTTTATTTTTCAACGTGCTATATGAGAAGTGAGTTTATTTTTCAAAGTGCTATAAAAGAAGTGAGTTTATTTTTTAAAGTGCTATAAGAGAAGTGAGTTTATTTTTTAAAAGTGCTTTTAGGGAAGTGATGATGTTTTTAGATAGCTATTTAAAGTGGTGAATTTAGTTTTGGAGTGCTATTGGGGAAATGGTTTTAGTCGCTTATGATAACTGAGAAGTTGGTTTTGCATACACATGCTTTTTATATTGATCTTATTGTACCTAAGTGTTGACAACTGAGTCTTTCAAACTGAATCCCAATAAGAACTTACTCTGTCTGTCTGGCAATAGATTTGCACACATTATTTCTTCCGGTTGGTTCTCGAATCAAGTTGAAACTTTTGCACAATTAATTTTATAGGCATAGACAAGACAAGAATCAATAACAAAAAAAAAATCATGCTGTCAATTAATTACTGGAATTTAATTAGTTTGTTTGATACCAACAATGAAATTAGTCCTTCAGTATTCACTGTTATGAATAAATATGTAGGGTTTCATCCCCTTAGAAAAGTGAAGCCGTTTTTTTTTCTCCCTTATGCATTCTTGTATCAAGTAGAAACTTAAAATAAATTTGTACAATTAGCCAATAAGTCCAGAAATTTTTGATAATGAATTATTTTGTCTGATATTGACTAAGAGAAATAACTTGTACATTATTTTGAGTTATGGTTGCAAGTGGGGATTTTTTTACCTTAGATAAGATTTGTTTTGTTTTTGCTTTTATTTTATTTTTTTTTTTCCCTTTCTCATCTAAAAGATTTTTCAAAGTTTTTCATTCAACATATGTTTCTCAAAATGTCTGAAAAAACTTAGAAGCACTAACCTTTATTCGTTTTAGTTACAGAACTTGATGCCATGCCTTCTGTCAGACAAACATCTGTTGTTCTTTATGTTGTGATGGTATTATGGTCTGTCATGGCATGGTAGTAGTTTTTCAACTCTTTTGTTTCAGGCTGAGGGAGAGCTGGGTGTTAAAGTTGATAGAAGCCTGATCTCTGGACTGTCCAATACTTTAGATAAGCTCTTCAACAAGCTACAGGACACAGAAGCTGGTCAGATTTCAACATTTCCACAAACTTATTTTTGATAGCAATCTATAGTTTTTGCAATTATATAGCATAATGCTAACACCTATGCTTTTTGTTTATTAGTTTTGACAAATATTGTGATGGGGGTTATACTTGGAAAAAAACTCTTTAATTTTAAATGTTACTTATGAAGGCTAATATAAAAGATGATGCTGTATTCAACATATTTAGTTACTTGAAGCTATTATACAAAAAAATCTGAACCGTTAACATTTTGTATAAGACTCTTATAAAAAGACATTTATTTTTTAATCTTCTATTGCCCCCCATTGCCAGTCTATTGTTTGTAATGCTTTTCAAAGGAATAATTAAGCCACTTTTTCAGAAAGGTAAGGCCCTGGTGGCTGATTGGTAAAGAGCTTGGCTATTGAACCGAGAGGTCCTGGGTCTGAATCTCGGTGAACACTGGAATATTTAATTTCAGGATTTTTAGGATGCCCCTGCACTAAGTCCACCCAACTCTAATGGATACCTGACTTTACTTGGTTGGTCGTTGTGCTGGCCACTTGACACCCTCAATAACAGATTATCTTTACATCGTCCACCCTATAGATCTCAAGGTCTGAAAGGAGAACTTTACTTTTTTCAAAAAGTTACAGCCATAATTTATTTTTTATTTAAATAAAATTATTCTCAAAAATACCAATAAATATTTTTTTTGTCTTTTTCACATTGGTTTCATGTATCTGTCTAAATCAAGGACACTAAACATTATCGTTTCAACTTTCAATGATTTCATGCTACTTGACAGAGTTATCTGACATGAATAAAGAGATTGGGAAACTGCAGCCTAGTTCCACATCGACTGAACAAGAAGCTGATGGAGAGAAAGAAGAGGAGGAGAAGAATGAAAGTCATGAGAAGATTGTGAACAAATCACAACTTGGTAAATACAACTTAATGTTTTTTTTTATTTATAGATGAATTCTTCCTTTTCCTTATTCTCATTTTCATGTTGGATAACTAGACTAACATATGAGATGAACTGTGCAGTGGTTTCCAAATCAGGGAGCTCTTCATATAGTTTTCTTTCTATTAGGGTGTTTTGGGGCCAGTGTCTTGTACGGGTCTCTTGGTAAAGAGAGCAGTTTTGAAGGACATGGTCAGCATTCTTTGGTGACACTCCACATGGGCAGATTTCACTGGTTCCAATTTTGATGTCAGTAGATTAATTATTTTGTTAAATGTTTGCTTGTAAAGTACATTTGCCATTCCAAGTAGGCAACATTTAAATCCTTTTTTTTGTGGACTTAAGTGGAGCTATCTGGAAAATCTGGGAGTATCTGGAAAATCTGGGGGTATCTGGAAAATCTGGGAGCATCTTAAAAATATACTTAACTATCATATTTCTATTTTTTAGATGAGCCAGTGTCTGAAGAAGATAAACTTGAAGAACCAGATAATAAAGTGGAAGGCAGCAGCAGTGATGTTGAGACACTTGAGGATGATGCAGACGGCACATCCAGTGGTCTTGATGACAAAGTTTTGGCCCCTCCTAAAACTCTTTCTAAAAATTTTGGTAATTTTTTTTTTGTTCTTCTTGATTTCCAAACACTTAATCTACTTTGTCTTTGGCTGATATGAAGCCTCTTTGTGAGAGTGTTACACAGCTCTTTTTAAAGAAGTGTTTCTCATTGTTGTTGTGTATGTCATTTTAAAGGGCTATAACTTTGCCTTTGAGCACATAGAGGTACAGCCTATTGAATAGTACCTCACAGAGTTATTTGTTTTTCTATGAAAACGTTGCATTAGTGTTGGTGGTCAGTATTAAAAACATTCAGAAGTTGGCCACCTGTAACTGCTGTAAAACAAGGACTCTCGTAACATATGGGATCGCGTGTCAAGAATGAGAGCTACTTTGCATCTATCTCATTGATATTGCTTGCCTCTTTCAGAATGACTATGGTTCATCTTGTAGAGTTTGTATGAAATTAAAGCCTGGATATTGGCTATAGATGAAATGATGTCACCCTAATAGCATATTTCCCCTCTCTACAAGCAGCTGATGTGTCCACAATGTGGCGGATACCTGATACATTCTGGAATTAGTAAAGTAAAGTTCCCCTTTCAGACTTTGCGATATATGGAGCAGATGATGTAAAGATTATCTGTTTCTGTCACCCATGGTTAACAAGGGTGTCATGTGGCCAACACAATGATCAACCATCTTTACTTTTTCCCTAAATTAATGTCAGGTACTCATTAGAGCTGGGATAAAGGCAGGTTCATCTATGGAACAACCAGATAGACCTGTTAACTACCTCACCCTAAGGTCAATGTTAGTCAACAATCACAAAAAGGAGTGGCTCAACCAATGGGCATCAGGAAACACAGGCAGAGCCATGTACAAAGAAATGACTACACCTAACAAACTGGACAGTATTAACTTCCTCCCCCGCAAAGAAAAATCTACAATTTTCCAACTAAGAACAGGACACACACCACTATTAAATTGCCATCTGAACAAAATAAACTCCACACAACTCCCCCTTTGCAGACACTGCGACACCCCTTTGAAACTTTAAACCATATCCTCTTTGAATGCCCCTCACTAATCCACCTTAGGCAGACCCTACTACCACTCCAGCCCAACAAAACCAACACCCTGTATGGCAGTGCTGAACAACTGAAGAAAACAGCACACTTTTTTTCCTTGGCACAGTCTGCAAAAGAGCTCACAGCTCAGCAGCAATAAAGCTGGCTAGAAGAAGAAGAAGAAGAGCTGGGATTAATAGCATCTCAAGTTTTGGCAGGTTGTAGCATTGTTTTACCAGCTTTTCCTCAGGGTTGATTCCCGAAGCCTTTCTTACCAGTATGTCTGGGTATAGCCACAAGGCAGCAAAGGTTTCTATTCAGAGTTTTCCTTATCCTAGGTGGGTAGTCTGACAATGGAGCCCTCCCATGTCTGTTTTGTGTTTGTTCAGTTTTTGAGCTTCACAATGATGGAGACAACAATTTTTGTAGTCCACAGGACAAATCCAGACTTCATGAAAAAGAATTTACTTTTATTTCTTAGTTGCATGTTTTATATTTGATTTTAAAGAAAAGGTTTTGCTGTCAGACTGTCCAGAAACTGTTTTACCTTCATGATAGGTCATTTAATTTGTCAATTATCTGAAAAAAAAAAATAAGATTAAGATTTATTTTAACCAAAGACACTTAAGGAAAGGGAAAAAAAGTCATGGGGAAGCCACAGAAACAAGCTCATTAAGCTTATGATGATGTGAAGTTATACACAAACTATATTTTAGGAAATGACTACAAATTTTAGTGGCATTCATTCTTGGATAAACCCTAATTGTGTATCAAGAGTAAATTTTTTTTTGTTTTTGTTTTGCATCATGAATTTGTAGCTACTTCTTTGTTTGAAGCCTGTTTCAATTAAATTTAATGTCAGCTGCCTTTCAGTCAAGATTTCTCACCTGATATACATACAATTAGATATTTATGCTAGACACTTTTTTCTTTGTTCTTTCAGGGACCAGAGACTCAAACAGATTACAATCTAACCCACCAGGCGTAGAAGGGAAACCTCCCAATGAGGCTGAGGTTAAAGCTCCTGGTACTGAGAGCAGCACTGATGCCTTGCAGAAAGGGGACAAAGATGATGAAGTTAATCTTCCCCAGAATGTCAAGAAGGTTTTGGAAGATAACCTGATGAAAGAATATCAGAGATATTCACTGGAACAAGGTTACGACTTTTGAAGTGTTCATTTTAATATAGATCACTTAGACCACAAGTCTGTAATGTTTTGGTAATATTGTTAAAAAAAATATTATATCTCATTCTACTTTTCAATTACAATTCTACTTGGTATAGTAAAGTAAGTAAAGTACCCTTTCAGACCATGCGGTCTTAATGACAGATGATGTTAAGGTCATCTGTTTATTTGACCACAGCTAATGAGCAGGGTGTCATATGGTCAGCACAACAACTATTGTCAGAGTTGGGTAGACTCAGGAGCGCCCTAAAAATCCTGAAATTCAAAATCCAGTTTTCACCGAGATTTGAACCCAGGACCCCAGGTTCGGAAACCAAGTGCTTAACCATGTGCCCCCACATATTTCAGTATAACATCATTTATATATCATTGTGTTATATATCACTTCCTTGTGTTTATGCTGGTCGAGTATTTCATGTGAAGATGCATTAGTACAAGTACTGTAGATGCACAAATACAATTTTAAAAGAAATCTACAAATACATTGCAGTACTGATTGATATTTAATAAATCTGTAATCCAGATAGCACCAAGCCTCTCAAGTATCATACGGATCACTCCTTCGCTAAAAATAAAATGTACCATGTCATTCAGCAAGAGGATGAAGATGGTAAAACAAATCGTTTCATATTCGTCTTTGTAAGTTTGTTTTGTTTATTCAAAATTTTAGCTTTAGTTAGTTTTTTTTTTTCTTAGTTTCCTGGCTTACTTTTTAATTCTGCATCTCAAATTACCTTATTTAGAGTAGCCAGAACTGTCTCTGGAAGCTAGGGATGTATATATTACTGATGATAAATGTTTAATATCTAGTAGCTCTGCAAAAGAGCTCACAGCTCAGCAGCAATAAAGCTGGCTAGAAGAAGAAGAAGAAGAATGTCTAGTAGCTAGAAAATAGATGATCAATCACTCATTGTTTCAAGCTACATCAAAGCACATGGTATTGTTTATTAGTGGGGATATAGCTATTATTTCTTATTATATACCTTCATGTTAAAAGGATCATTTACAAGGTTAATTTGTGTCTTGAATTGGGTCAGCGCAAGGGCCTGAGAGGCTCAAATTCTCTCTTGCAAGCTGTTGTGCACATACGAATATGAGGCATTCCTGACCTGACTGAATTCAGCAAGTCTGGGGCAGATTATGAATTTCTCTTTGGCCAGTGTTTCCCAAAGTGGGGTACCCATACCCCCAGAGGTATGGGAAGACTTTGGAAGGGGTGCTATGCTGATTTTTTTAAATACCCATTTATTATGTTCTGTTAATAAATTTAAGTTGGGGGGGGGGGGGGGGGGGCGAGGGGTACTCAGCATTACAAAAATTATAAAAGGGGTACACAATTTTGGGAAACACTGTCTTAGGCCATTGTCATCCCTCTCGTTATCAATGGACAACTGAGATAGTTTTTTGTTTTTTTTTAATTAAGCAGTTCACTCATAGTTCATTTTTTAATTAAGCAGTTCACTCATAGTTCATTAACAGTGCCGTACAGTGAGTATACATATAGAAATGTCTATTCTACTTCATCATAACCAATCTTAATATATTTTCCAGGGTTTGAACAATTTTAATGAAGAGTTGTCTGAACAAGAGCGGCAGTCCTCTTTAGAAGAAAACTATAGCTATGTATACAAAGAAAAGAAAAACAAACATTCAAAAAATCCGCAAAGTTGATCAGAACCTTTTTTTCCTTCTGTTTTTATTTATTAATTGATCAATGATATTCTTCATTTCATCTCTGGTATTTTAAATGTGTAATGTTGTTAATATTTTCATCGGTCCAAGTCCAATTCTGTGATTTTTTTGTCCAATTTTGTTGAATGTGGGGGAATATCCATGTCCTTAGAGTCAGAAAAATTTCAAAGTAGAACATTGCAGTATTAGGGTTATAATTTAATATTCTGTCACATATATAAATTTGTAATCAATCTTTCCTGTAGTTAGCTTAAAAACACAAACTATACCTTGACATCATGTAGTTCTTCTAATTTTAAAATGACTAAACTAAATATATTCCTTTTCTAAAGTTTTTATGTGTGGATGTAGTGTTGTCTGACTCCCTAGTTGACAATATTTTGGTCTGCACTGAGAGTAAACAAAAACAAAATCTGAGACTTGGAAATTGCTGAATATTATTCATATTCTCGTAAGTCAATTTCTTACAAACATTTCAAAATAATAGAATCACTATATGGACCTTGCTGTTGGGAAATCTTACAAAATTATGTATATATCTTAACTACTTTATGTTAATTTATGTTGTACAAGTGTTACTTTATTTTTATTATATTTTTTTTAATTTGTGTTTTCTACTAAAGGAGGAAGGTAATAGTTTTTGGGGTGATTTTTTTCAAATTAAATTTAATTTTATCATTTGCTTTGTTAGGCTGCTAAGACTATTTTTATTTTTATGCTACTTGGAGAAATTTTCTTTCTTCACAAGTGGTGGGAATCCAGCAATACATCAAAGGATTATGTTTTTTTAAGTTATTTCTTACATTGTTACATCTAGATCAAGCAGTTTTTGTCGTTTTTTTTTAACAGAGGCCATGGATCTGTAATGAAAAAGTGTTTGAGCTTTTTGCGACAATTTTCAAATACAAAAATCTAAATCAAAATATGTTCCTAATTATCGAAAATGGGCAACTGATAATGTAATCCTTGTCCAATATATGTGTGTATATATATATATATATAGAGAGAGAGGTTAAAGGTTTAAAGACATATTGGATTTAGCTTCTGTACAAATTTATTGATCAAAATTTATGTGTGTCTGTTGCCACCTGTTCAATGCTTGAAATTTTTCTTTGTTATCTAGTCATGGTAAAAAAAAAAAAAGAAGAGCTGGATATATAGGCCTATTCTTCTGAAAAAGAAATACACTTCCTTCCACTATGTTCATCTCTCTGCCACTAGACTATGTATCTCGTTTCCGTGGCTTTTCTTCTTGTATCATATGAGGTGTAAATCTCAATTAAGTTAATTAAAAAAAATGTGTTTAAATTGATGAAGTATAATATTAAATAGTTATCTACCTTGTATTTCATATTGGTCTTTCAAATTAAAAAAAAAAAAAAAGAATATCTGCAGCTCCATCTTCCAAAGCACAAGGCAAGTTACGACTTAAAATAACTGCTTATTAAAAATTTAAAATCAAATTAATTCATAGCTTTTATGTAGCGCTACTTTCATGCTTGTTGCAATGCTCAGACCGCTATGGTCCAATCTCATTTGTGGACCAGTGTGGGGGGAGTGGGTATCAGGGAGAACATTTTCCGTGCTGCCTTTAGGGGCTCAGTAAACACAACTCTGCTCCAGTTGGGTGTTGAACCTAGAGCCCCCCTTCTTAGGTAGCCAAGCCAAGTTCATGTGTACTTAGCCTCTCGACCAGGCGTCCCACACTTGTTCAGAGATTTTATAGTGCCCTTCCAAACTTTCCTTTTAATAATTTGTTCATTTTTGTTCTTTTTTTGTGTTGTTTTTTTTTTAATTTAAAATGTAGATCTTTTATTAGATTTGTTTGTTTCTTTAGAAGTTTTTGTTACTGTGACTACTGACTGACCTATGTTTGTATAATTTGTTTCTTTGAACTTGTTTTGCCTTCTGTATGTATTGGTTTATAGTTAAAACATTTTTGTTAATGATGCCATTGAAAGGCTAAGCACAGGTTGTGCTCATCAGTATAGTGTATAGCCAATGGGACATACTGATCATAACCGAGATTTGGCACCTAATTTCAATGATGTAATTATAAAAACTTGAACAAGGTTAACAATAACAGTCAGGGTACATGTTACCTGTACTTTGGAGTTTACCTTGCCTCTGAATGAGATCTATAATATTACTGCAATCATATTTCTTACATCAGCACACATATTTCATGTGATACTATAAAAAATGTGTCTCAATTTATTAATGGGACATTACTTTTAGCCTGTGACACTTAATAGCCTCCCCTTATGTTAAAAACAGTTTCTTCTCTATTTATTCCAGTTGCTTAGGTTACGAAGTTGTGTTTAGGTTTTCATTGTTCAAATCAGTTGCAAGACATTTGGCTTGGATTGTCAATTTTAGTTCAAATCAATGCCTTTACTGAGATCTGAGTTTACTGCCCTCTTGACTCAGGCTAGTTGAAATTGGACTTAGACATCAAAGATTTTTATTTGTAGTAATCACTATTTTTATTTATTTTTTTTTTAAATTGGATTTTTTTATTTTTGTTTATAGATTGTCATTGTTAGGAGTGTATTAATGCTGACAAGATGAGCATTGAATCCGTTTACTCTGTGATAATTTAATGCACTTCAGATTGAAATAATGGAGTGAGAAAATTCTTGAAGTAATTTTAAATTAAGGTTTAAGCTAATGTATTAAAAGTATACCAGTACAATAGATGATCATATCTAGCTTGAACAGTTTGCTTTGGTTTTGCTTTGGTTCTTAACTCTTTCTCTCCTGACTGACGATACCAGCGTTGATTCCACCAGAATGTGGTAAATAATTACGGAGAGAAAGAGTTAAATGGTAACTTTGTACATTCCTTGATAGTATGAAGTTTCCATATTCTTGATTGGTTTTCATGTAACCCTAAAGTGTACCTTTCTTCAAAGTTGCTAATCATAAAGATAGCAAAATTTAATCATTAACTCTTTTCTCTCTGTAATTATTTTTCCATGTTTCAAGGGAATTCCACATTTTGCTCATTACTATTTCACTCCCCTGTTAGGATTAAGCTTCAATAACTTTGTTGTTTGTGATCAGAAAATGTTTTATTTGGTACAGAATTCAAGGGGAATGCATGCTCTTTTTATAGAACAGTTTATAAAACTAAAAATTAGTGTAGATTTATAAGGTCAAATCAATTAGGAGAGAAAGAGTTAATCTAGTGCTGCTGAGAGAGGTTCTGAATGTACAGATGATTGTTGTACTTCTATGTTGTATTTCTTATGTATTTACCTTTTAATATCTATTTGCAATCTACTGTTAAAGTATTAAGTTTGCCTCAGCTAATTCATTAAAAATGTTTTGATTTTCTTTGAACTATTTGAAGTACTTCATAAAATAATTATCTCCCTTATGTTGTGAATTTAAACACAAAAGTTGCATTCCAGTATGACTTGAATTAAATTTTTTAATTCATATGGCAATCAAAAAAAGTATGAAATATATGTATTTGTAATTAATAAAGAAACAATGTTTGTATGTCCACATACCAGTGTGAATGGGCTGTAGAGGCTTATAGTGAGGGAAGGGTCTTGTAGACAAGTTCAGCGTTGAAATAAACCTTCTTATTGTAATGGGATATTGAAATTGTTGTTTTCAATAGCAGAATTCAGGACAAAGTGGAAATAAAATCATGGTCAACATTGATGAAATTGTTTGATTTGTTGTATTCTTAGTTGTAATTTTGTGCACTCCCAGGGGAGTATGGAGCTGCAACCACACCTCTTCACCGAACTTGGTTCTGGTCAGCTTTCTTCATCTGCCCCCATGTCATCGCTGATGCCAGACCTCTTCCTGGGTCGCTTGGGCCCACTCTCCTCTTTCCAATCAAGTAGAAAAAATTGGTTTGTTTTGAAGAAAAATTAATTATTTTTGCAGAAGATATTCCGAGCGGTAAGTTACTTCATTTTCACTGTCTAAAGCAGTATCGTGATAAAACCAGTGCAACTTTTGATGTTGATTACTTCAGCACAGTTATAAAAAAAAAATCAAAGATGAATTTCTTGACAGATTTGAGCAGTTCAAAACCAACAAAACCATTCTAGCATTCGTTGTAAAACTTCTCAGCACAAATAGTAACGAAATCCACATTGATCCATTAGGAATTGATACTGGATCTCTAGAAATGCAATGGATCGATTTAAAACGTAAAGCTTAGTGGGGTGGAAAATTTACAGAGTCGAAAATCAAGTTTGAAGAGTTGGAACTCCAGAAATGTATGTGCGTAGCGCAACAAAAGTGGACTGCTTTAAAAGGAATGCTGCGAGTTGATTCTACCTATGGCATAATCTTCCAAATAGCCGCCAAGTTGGCATTTCGAGTGATGAGTATCTTGTACTATCTTCAAATCAAAATATTCGTGCTGTCAAGCGTTTTCTTGCATGAATATAATTAAAAGTAATTTAATAAGCCAACTAGCAAATGGAAATGTAGAGTCGTGTTTGAAACTAAAAACAACAAGTTATGAGCCAAATGTATCCAAACTTTCTAAAACCTTGCAAAGCCATCGCTCCAATTGAATTGGTTTTCTCAATTGTTTGTTATTGAAATATAACTTAATGTTGTTAGTAAATGCTTAACTGCTTTAGTTATTGTCGAAATATAAAGTAATTATCTAATAATACCATATATATATATATATATATATAAAATCTAATTTGTTGTGAAAAACACTTACTATATATGAATAAATAGATTCGTTTTTTTTTTTTAATTAAACAAATTGTGTGAGTACTATTTATAGTTGGCAAGAATACACATGTTGTGGCTCTTTAAAAACTTTAAAATTGTGTAAAGTGTCATTTTTGGCTCTTCCGACAAACTAGGTCCAGTACATTATAGTAGAGATACAAAATATATTTTTTGTTCAGATAAATAACTTGTTCAGATTGTATTTAGAAATTTTTCATTTCCTAATCCCAAAAAGACATTACCTAAACAGGGCACTGTTTTTCTACCTTTCTATTGTTGACATTTACATTTTATAGGCATGAGATGATGCTAAAGTGGGTGTTGGGCTTATTTAGCAAGCTAGTTTTTGAGAATCAAAATTTTAACTTTACATGTATACACTAATTTTAATTCATATTGAAATGAAAAGCATTTAAACTTTGATTTCCAAGATATTATTGTACCATATGATATATGAAATCTAGATGAGATATATTTTTTTGTTATTAGTAGTTTAATAGGTTACATTCATCATTTTGTCATTATGTAGATACACTTAAAATAGTTGTACAAACCATAAAGTATGTAATTTTTGTTTTATATGCAAAAGTTCTCAAGATAAAAATATCATTCAACCACCTTTTTTTTTTTTAATTTAATGTGATTTTGTTTGAAAGATGTCAAGTGAAACTGTCAGGAACATAAGAAATGAGTGGTTTCTAGGAACAGAACAGAAATTATTTATTTACATATTCAAAAACCACAAAGATTTTCTACCCAAATCTCAAATCGAACATATCATTTGCTTCTAGCATGAGTTCCTCACGTGTCATCTTGATTGCATCTGTTAGCATACAGGGCAGGTTACAAGGGGACACAACTCACGACAATGTTGCCAGCAGACGTAATATTTAAATTATTGACGTTAATATTTTGAGAAAAGAAATACTTTAAAGTTTCTGAAACCTTGAAATTACGTTATATGTTTCTCTTTTATAGAGCCCCTTTCTTGTGGAGTTTTTTTTTTAACATCACTAGTTTTCGACGAGTTATTCAGCGGCCGCTCGTTATATATATATATAATGACTCAATATAAGATAAGATAATAGTAAGATGCGTGTGGTGATTTTCAAATTGTTACTGAACTACAAACTTCTAATCAAAGTACGAAAATCGTATAATTCTATTCAATATCAGTCTGCAGCATTTCATTCACTACAAAGTTTCTATCTCACAGCTAGACGTTTAACCCTTAAAACGCGTGTGGTAGTTTAGCCTCTAAACATCAGAATTGTGTATGCACTCATTGTAAAACAGTTCAGCACTTTAAGGGTTAACTGTCGCTCAGCTGTCTTGACCTTACTCTACCCCCGCTAGGCTGACCCATTCAACCACTGGGCAGGTACGGGACAGGGGCGTAAGTTTAGAGAGACACTCAAGCTCCACGACAAACACACGGATACCAAAAATTCTTTCACAACACCGTGGTAAGTCAAAGTCGGATCCTCGAAAGTCAAGAAGCACTGAATCTCAGGGGCGTAGCTAGGAATTTGTCATCATTAGTCATTAGGGGGCCGGTTGGGGTCTTGACCTTTGGGGGGGGGGGGGTTGACTGTGCATTTTTCGTAATATTTAATATTTAATGTAAAAAAAAACACTAATTTGGGGGACCCCCTAATGCTGGGACCCGGGAGGATATTTTTTATTCTCCCCCTCCCTTCCCCATATATAAGTCCGCGCTATTTTGTCTTGCGCTATTTTGTCGGGAAATTTCGCGCTATTTTGTCGGCGCTATTTTGACGGGTCACCACATATATATATATATATATATATATATATATATATCCTCCTTCGTAGTACATTGTCAAATGACATCATTGAGTGATTTAAACTTGAAAAGTATACATTGCCTAATAGTGGGAGAAGAATAGCTTTTTGGTTAGCCGGCATAAAATTGTGCTATGTTCAGTTTTTTTATGCCTATTTAACTCCCTTTGTCAATTATTTCCATTGCTGATTTATCTTCCTTGACCATGTATTCCCCAATGGAGAGCGTTACTTCCATTCATTTTCCTGGCTTAGTAAGCCATAATCAAGTTCAATTGATGTGTGAAAAAACCCAGCACGTTATAGAAATAAAAATAAAAAAGTTATAGCCCTGTATACTTTCTTTCGGTTCGTGTCATTCGGTGTATACATGAAATCAATATCAATTGTTCAAATGTCACAGGACTATCCTGATGGATTTATTGATTCTGGTAGGTCTCTAGTTGGTCTGGTATTAAAAGCTTGACCGCATCTTCGTGAATCTGAATAATCAATTCTGTGTTGAAGCCTCGACAGTGAAGAGAATGAGTTGTTGGGTGTCTTGAAGTTAGTTCTTTGGTTCTGTTCACTGTATACGATATGTAACTGAGCACGCTACCATTGAGTATGTTTGGATGGGGCAATGGTAGAAGCTACCATTGAGTATGTTTGGATGGGGCAATGGTAGAAGCTACCATTGAGTATGTTTGGATGGGGCAATGATAGAAGCTACCAGTAAGTATGTTTGGATGGGGCAATGATAGAAGCTACCATTGAGTATGTTTGGATGGGGCAATGGTAGAAGCTACCATTGAGTATGTTTGGATGGGGCAATGATAGAAGCTACCATTGAGTATGTTTGGATGGGGCAATAGTAGAAGCTACCATTGAGTATGTTTGGATGGGGCAATGATAGAAGCTACCATTGAGCATGTTTGGATGGGGCAATGATAGAAGCTACCATTGAGTATGTTTGGATGGGGCAATAGTAGAAGCTACCATTGAGTATGTTTGGATGGGGCAATGATAGAAGCTACCATTGAGCATGTTTGGATGGGGCAATGATAGAAGCTACCATTGAGTATGTTTGGATGGGGCAATAGTAGAAGCTACCATTAAGTATGTTTGGATGGGGCAATGATAGAAGCTACCAGTAAGTATGTCTGGATGGGGTAATGATAGAAGCTACCCGTTAGTATGTTTGGATGGGGTAATGATAGAAGCTACCAGTTAGTATGTTTGGATGGGGTAATGATAGAAGGTACCAGTAAGTATGTTTGGATGGGGCAATGATAGAAGGTACCAGTTAGTATGTTTGGATGGGGCAATGATAGAAGGTACCAGTTAGTATGTTTGGATGGGGCAATAGTAGAAGCTACCTGTTAGTATGTATGGACGGGGCAATGATGAAGCTACCCGTTAGTATGTTTGGATGGGGCAATGATAGAAGCTACCTGTTAGTATGTCTGGACGGGGCAATGATGAAGCTACCCGTTAGTATGTTTGGATGGGGCAATGATAGAAGCTACCTGTTAGTATGTCTGGACGGGGCAATGATAGAAGCTACCCGTTAGTATGTTTGGATGGGGAAATGATAGAAGCTACCTGTTATTATGTTTGGATGGGGCAATGATGAAAGCTACCTGTTAGTATGTTTGGATGGGGCAATGATAGAAGGTACCCGTTAGTATGTTTGGATGGGGAAATGATAGAAGCTACCAGTAAGTATGTTTGGATGGGGCAATGATAGAAGGTACCAGTTAGTATGTTTGGATGGGGAAATGATAGAAGCTACCAGTAAGTATGTTTGGATGGGGCAATGATAGAAGGTACCAGTAAGTATGTTTGGATGGGGCAATGATAGAAGGTACCAGTTAGTATGTTTGGATGGGGAAATGATAGAAGCTACCAGTAAGTATGTTTGGATGGGGCAATGATAGAAGCTACCAGTAAGTATGTTTGGATGGGGCAATGATAGAAGGTACCAGTAAGTATGTTTGGATGGGGAAATGATAGAAGCTACCAGTAAGTATGTTTGGATGGGGCAATGATAGAAGGTACCAGTTAGTATGTTTGGATGGGGAAATGATAGAAGCTACCAGTAAGTATGTTTGGAAGGGGCAATGATAGAATCTACCAGTAAGTATGTTTGGAAGGGGCAATGATAGAAGCTACCAGTAAGTATGTTTGGAAGGGGCAATGATAGAACCTACAGTAAGTATGTTTGAATGGGGAAATGATAGAAGCTACCAGTAAGTATGTTTGGATGGGGAAATGATAGAAGCTACCAGTAAGTATGTTTGGATGGGGAAATGATAGAAGCTACCAGTAAGTATGTTTGGATGGGGAAATGATAGAAGCTACCAGTAAGTATGTTTGGATGGGGAAATGATAGAAGCTACCAGTAAGTATGTTTGGATGGGGAAATGATAGAAGCTACCAGTAAGTATGTTTGGATGGGGAAATGATAGAAGCTACCAGTAAGTATGTTTGGATGGGGAAATGATAGAAGCTACCAGTAAGTATGTTTGGATGGGGAAATGATAGAAGCTACCTGTAAGTATGTTTGGAAGGGGCAATGATAGAAGCTACCAGTAAGTATGTTTGGATGGGGAAATGATAGAAGCTACCAGTAAGTATGTTTGGATGGGGAAATGATAGAAGCTACCAGTAAGTATGTTTGGATGGGGAAATGATAGAAGCTACCAGTAAGTATGTTTGGATGGGGAAATGATAGAAGCTACCAGTAAGTATGTTTGGATGGGGAAATGATAGAAGCTACCAGTAAGTATGTTTGGATGGGGAAATGATAGAAGCTACCAGTAAGTATGTTTGGATGGGGAAATGATAGAAGCTACCAGTAAGTATGTTTGGATGGGGAAATGATAGAAGCTACCAGTAAGTATGTTTGGATGTTGAAATGATAGAAGCTACCAGTAAGTATGTTTGGAAGGGGCAATGATAGAATCTACCAGTAAGTATGTTTGGATGGGGCAATGGTAGAAGCTACCATTGAGTATGTTTGGATGGGGCAATGGTAGAAGCTACCATTGAGTATGTTTGGATGGGGCAATGATAGAAGCTACCATTAAGTATGTTTGGATGGGGCAATGATAGAAGCTACCAGTAAGTATGTTTGGATGGGGCAATGATAGAAGCTACCATTGAGTATGTTTGGATGGGGCAATTGTAGAAGCTACCATTGAGTATGTTTGGATGGGGCAATGATAGAAGCTACCATTGAGTATGTTTGGATGGGGCAATAGTAGAAGCTACCATTGAGTATGTTTGGATGGGGCAATGATAGAAGCTACCATTGAGCATGTTTGGATGGGGCAATGATAGAAGCTACCATTGAGTATGTTTGGATGGGGCAATAGTAGAAGCTACCATTAAGTATGTTTGGATGGGGCAATGATAGAAGCTACCATTAAGTATGTTTGGATGGGGCAATGATAGAAGCTACCAGTAAGTATGTCTGGATGGGGTAATGATAGAAGCTACCCGTTAGTATGTTTGGATGGGGTAATGATAGAAGGTACCAGTAAGTATGTTTGGATGGGGCAATGATAGAATCTACCAGTAAGTATGTTTGGAAGGGGCAATGATAGAATCTACCAGTAAGTATGTTTGGATGGGGCAATGGTAGAAGCTACCATTGAGTATGTTTGGATGGGGCAATGGTAGAAGCTACCATTGAGTATGTTTGGATGGGGCAATGATAGAAGCTACCATTGAGTATGTTTGGATGGGGCAATGATAGAAGCTACCAGTAAGTATGTTTGGATGGGGCAATGATAGAAGCTACCATTGAGTATGTTTGGATTGGGCAATGGTAGAAGCTACCAGTAAGTATGTTTGGATGGGAAAATGATAGAAGCTACCAGTAAGTATGTTTGGATGGGGAAATGATAGAAGCTACCAGTAAGTATGTTTGGATGGGGAAATGATAGAAGCTACCAGTAAGTATGTTTGGATGGGGAAATGATAGAAGCTACCAGTAAGTATGTTTGGAAGGGTCAATGATAGAATCTACCAGTAAGTATGTTTGGAAGGGGCAATGATAGAATCTACCAGTAAGTATGTTTGGTAGGGGCAATGATAGAAGCTACCAGTAAGTATGTTTGGAAGGGGCAATCTACCTGTAACTTAGAAAATATATTTGTTGTGAGAGTCATACTGAACATAATGCTTGGCTGGGTCATGAAAGACGCAGCTATTGTTCGCAGATATCCCAGTGGAATAGCTAAGGTATTAAATGCCCAGTGCAGTAACTTCGTTGAATGCCTCTTAAATAATAAATAAATAAAAGTCTATCGCCATAGGAACTGAAGTAAAAAAAAAAAAAAGATAGTTTGTTTTAAAAAATTGTGATACTCTTCAGATAAACACGACCAGCAATCATTGAAATGTTGTCTTCGTATCTTTGTTTCAAATTAGAGTTGGCATCTACATCAGTTCAAAGTTCACAGTGATGTTATAGAATTTATTTTGTTACCGAGAAGAAGTAATAACAAGGTTACAAGGACAGTTTGTGTGGAAGCATAAACTCAAAATCGGCCCCCCGAAGTGGTCCACCCAGGCAGGTAAACAGGCAGATTTCAATTCTTTCGATTCGGAATTGCCTAAAATAGCATGATGTCGGATTTTCAATATCTTGTCTAGCTTACGAAATCTAAACGGCTCGGACGGACGGACGGACTGAACACACAAAACTAATAGTGTTTATTCCCCTTTCGGGTGTTAAAAAAATCGTTTTTTTTTTTCAGGCATTTAATTAGTGATTAATTCACATGTAGGTCTATTTGTTGATTATTCCAGTAGTTCGTGGATAATCGTCAGGGCTCGTGGAATGATAGGGTTCCTCTGAACACAGTTTGGGAAACACTGGTATTGAAGATTCTAATTTTGTGATATAGATCCAGACTTCGATGGTATGATAGATAACATATAAATATATTTTGAAAAGTCGTGAACGAAATATTCATGAACCTCTATTTCTTTATTGAACTCTTTACTGAATATGATAGAGACTTTCCACAGATGTATGTTCAAAACACTCAGACCAAATTTAATTTAAAAATTTTTTAAATTTGAAAAATTATAACTGTCAAACCAGAGTTTCCCCCAAATGTGACGTGTTAGCTAGTCCCCCCCCCCCCACTCTCAAATGATATAGACTATATATATTTTTTTAAATTTCTACGAAAATCGTTACATCCGTTTTCGAAATCCGTGCCAACCAAGGTTTTACCAATGACGAATTTTCAAGCTGATAAGAGGCAATGTAAAAACTATGACGTAGATCTACATCTGTTTTTTTTTTCTTCCCATGAACTAAGATGTAAGCGTTATTGGGTTAACGAGATCTCAAATATACGATTGGTGTTCAAAGAGTGCAATGACAACAATCGTCTGCTCTATCCCATACTGCCCGGTACTGCCGACTCCTAAACCAAAAAGTGTGCTGGCCAGATCTAGCAGTGCTCTGCGCACGCTAAGTCAACATTCATTTCTCGGTGGCACTCAGTTTGAAGAGATAGTTCAACACAGACACCAGTTAAAATAAGTATTGATTCACTTATAAGCAATGTTCAATGTTTATAAAGTTAATTTAAATGAAGTAATACTAAATGGTGCAGCTAGAGGGCCCTGAATATAGGCCTACACACAAAGATGAGGAAGAAATTCACAATAACCTTTGATCTAGTGAAGCACCCCCTTGTTCCCAACGTACATATAATATAAAATAAAACATGTCATATATGATATTTCTGAGGAAATAAATATTTTAAAAAGATTGCTTAAAAATATTTAAACGATGTTAATTGCAAGTAAACACAGACTAAAAAATCAAAAATACCTAGGTGTTATAATAAATGAAAAGCTATCATGGAATCCCTATATTGATGAATTTATTTCTAACAAGGTTACAAAGACAGTTTGTCTTCACCAGGATTCGAACCCGGGACTTCCGGTTCGGAAGCCAAGCGTTTTACCGCTCAGCTACCGCGCCTCTCCTGGACTAACTGAAGTCTTATAATTGATGTAATTGTTTTGAAAAGGCTCAATCTCTTATTCGAACGCTCAAAAAAAAAAAAAAAAAAAAAAAAAATCGGTTTTCGCAATAAAAAAAAAAAACGAAATGGAGTTTACAAGATTACTATTCGTTTTAATCTAGGTCTAACTTATAAAGCATACTAATTAGCTTTTTCTATTTAAAAATCTGATTGCATAACTGATTTTAAAAATTAGATTTTTCGCTTTCAGAAAAAAAAAGTAGCCGTTGCATCAGAACTTTGAATGGTCTAAAATATTGTGATGTCAGATTTTAAATATTTTTTTATAGTTCACGAGATCTAAACGGGACAGACGGACAGAAGGACAGACAATTTACACAAAACTAATAGCGTCTTTTCCCCTTTCGGGGGCCGCTAAAAATCAAACAAAGCATTAGGGTTTATTAAAAGAAATGTCTATAAATCAAATAAGAACAAAACTAAAATGTCATTTAACCTTGGTTAGGCCAATAATAGAATATGCATCCTCTGTATGGGTCCCCTCAACTCAAAAAAACATTTAGAAACTGGAACAGACACAAAATAGAGCAGTGAGATTCATAACAATCGAATATTCACATTTGACTAAAGTAACACCTTTAGTAAAATCACTAAATTTCGAAAGCCTTCAGGACAGAACCATCCAAACCCGATTCGAAGGTGCTATCTCTATTTTAAAAAGTTTGGAAGAAGGCCTACCACAAGGTTCAGCCCTTAGCTGCACACTCTTTCTAATCTACATGAACGACATCCCGGACCTCATTTCGGTCAATAAGGCACTTTACGTAGATGACCTCTAAATCTAGGCTACAGAGAAACATCCAGTGCTGACTAGATCCAGATTAAACAGAGCCTTCACAACTATCTCCATGTTTTCAAAATTATGGAAAATGGAAATACACAAAGAAAAGTCAGTTTATTCAATCTTTAGCCACAGCAACAAAATGGGGAAAAAAACAACAACAAACAACTACATCCTAAAAATAGACTTACAGCCAATAAATAAAGAAGAAAATCCAACATATCTTGGTGTAAAATTAGACCAAAGACTGTCTCTAAAACACTTTATGGCAGATTGAAAAGAAAAGGCATCACAAAGATTAAACATAATAAAACACCTAGCAGGAACATCCTGGGGAACTGAAAAGAAAACCTTAAGACAGTTATACACTGGATATGTCAGATCTGTAATGGATAACTGTCTCTCCATTCAAGTAGCTGCCAACAAAACCTATCAATCATCATTAGACACAATCCAAAACCAAACCTTGCAGCTAATTAGTGGAGGTATGAGAACTACTCCCACAGCACCCTGTGAAATAGACTCCAATATTGAACCTCTTAAGTTAAGGCGCAACACAGCAGCATTCGAAGCTATTGAGAGATACAGAAGGTTGGAGGACGACCATCCAAATAAACTCCTAACACAGAAATAAGAAAAATGAGCAAAAAAAAAAAAAGCAAAGAACTCTCCCACCCCAGCACGTATTAGGTCTATCTATCTATCATCTTTATATCTACCTACCTAACTACTTACCTGCCTACTATCTATCTATCTATCTATCTATCTATCTATCTATCTATCTATCTATCTATCTATCTATCTATCTATCTATCTATCTATCTATCTATCTTTATATATATATATATATATATTTATCTGTCTATCTATCTATCTATCTATCTATCTATCTATCTATCTATCTATCTATCTATCTATCTATCTATCTGTCTATCTATCTGTCGAATCTATCTATCTATCTATCTAACTATCTACCAGTATCTATCTATCTATCGAATCTATCTATCTATCTATCTAACTATCTACCGGCATCTATCTATCTATCTATCGAATCTATCTATCTAACTATCTACCGGTATCTATCTATCTATCCAGCACATTTCTTCAAAAGACCAGATGTACGTGTAACGGAGGTGAGAAGGGGAAGCAGAGGTGTGGCTTGCGTACTAAGAATGTTCACATTTATATCAATCACGAGTGAGATCGAACGTTCGATCAATGTTCTTGTACATGTTTTTATTTTCTTCGGACATTGTGGTCAATAAACAGTTTCGACAATCGATTCCTGATAGAGGGTGAGGTGATGGGCTGAGCTTCCTGTCAGGCGAAGGGCTTAGCGGAAGCTGGGACAATGGTCAATAGAAAAATGTGAAAGTTGTCAAGCAATAATGTGAGAGTGGTTTTTATAGATGTTTATAAAAAAAATGGGTATGAGGCGGGTATATGACATTAATGAATGAAGACAAGTGCACTGGTTCTCAAACTGTGTGCCCCATTACCCTATAGGTGATGGGTGACATTGTTTTGTTTTGTTTTTGTACAAAGCTAATATTAACCCACTCCGTCTATCAGTCTAGGACAGCGGTTCTCAACCTTTTATGCTCGGCGACCCCTTTTTAAAATCAACCACTCTGCCGCGACCCCCCCCCCAACACACACACACACATACAGAAATAGATGCATAGACAATAACAATCCATTTTTTCGATGGTCTTTGGCGACCCCTGGCAAATCGTCAATCGACCCCCAAGGGGGTCGCGACCCACAGGTTGAGAACCCCTGGTCTAGGAGGATTCTTTTACATGTTTTTTTTTTCACTCACTTCTCATTTCCGTATCAAGTGTTTATTTATTTTGCACACCTATTCATAGTATATGAAATAACAAAATTAATTTTTTTTTTAATTAGCCAGATCTTCCAGTAGGGGCCTATTGGAATGCCTAGATTGAGCTACCGAGCCCCGATGATGTTTTAAAAAAAAACGCATTATAGTTAATTAGAGCGTGAAAAACAGAAAATCTCCAGGAAGTGACGACATTCCAACGGAAGTAGTTAAGGCCAACCAAACACTTCTGCTCGCAGAACTCTATAATCTCCCTTGCCGCTGCTAGACATGCGCGACGCAAATATAGTCACAACATAAAAAAAACAAAAACAACAATGGAGATCGTAGTGATCGTAACAATTATAGAGGTATCTCTCTCCTTAGCATAGTTGGTCAAATATGGGCACTGTCCAGGCTGCAAATGAAGTGGCCTTTTCAAACTCCTAAGGAAAATAGGACGCGTTTCCAAACGACTGAAATTTATTAAGTGTTTTCATGAAGAAACACAAATGTACAGTGAAATTTATTGGACGAGATCATCTCTCCAGACCTAGGCCTGAAATGCCACAGTAGTAGTAGTGGTATTTAAATAATAATTATTTTTTAAATAGAAAAAAAGTCAAACCCTACAGTATTGAGATATATGGTAGTGATTTTGTGGTTCTTCCCCTTAAATAAGCTTAATTTTTTTTTAAATATATATTTTGCTTAATCTATTGTAAATAAAGACTAGCGGCGACTATAAAAGTTCATCTTCAGCAGTCGAGAATGAACGCGATCCAATATCCTTTGTTAATAATGTTTACCTTGGATTATTTTTTTCACCTTTTGTATACTTTGCAATTTGTTGTTTTCTCGTAATGGTTTAACCACAGACCCAGTGCCCTTTCACTTAGTTGGTTAGCCACAGACCCAGTGCCCTTTCACTTAGTTGGTTAGCCACAGACACAGTGCCCTTTCACTTAGTTGGTTAGCCACAGACACAGTGCTCTTTCACTTAGTTGCTTAGCCACAGACACAGTGCTCTTTCACTTAGTTGGTTAGCCACAGACACAGTGTCCTTTCACTTAGTTGCTTAGCCACAGACACCCTCACACCTAATGGGTTAACCGCGGTGGGCACAATGCCCTTTCACTTATTGATTTAACTTAACCGCAGTGGGCCCAATGTACTTTCCCTTAAAGATTTAACCACGGTAGGCCCAGTGTTGTTGCTTTTAGTAAAATAACCACGGTGAGTCCAGTGAACTTTCAATTAGTGATATAACCACAGTGGGTCCAATACCCTTCAATTAGTGATATAACCACAGTGGGCCCAGTGCCCTTTCATTTAGTGACATAACCACAGTGGGCCCAGTGCCCTTTCATTTAGTGACATAACCACAGTGGGCCCAGTGCCCTTTCATTTAGTGACATAACCACCATGGGCCCAGTGCCCTTTCATTTAGTGAGTTAACCACCATAGGCCTAGCGCCTTTCCACATAGTAGAATGATAAATGATAGTGAGACAATAGATGATAGTGGGATAATAAATGATAGGATAATAAAAGAAGATCTTTCCAGCGCAGTTTTTCATTGCCTTTTTTCAATGGAATATTTAAACGCCTTTGTATGAACAAAAAAGATTATAGTTTTTTAATTTTTTTTTAATTTCTTTTTTTTTTTCAATGTTTTTCCCAACCAACTGATTAAATCTATAAGGTTTACTAATATATAAATATATTATTTGGTCATTTATCTATTATATATATATGTGTATCGATTTGTATAACCTAATTTTAAAAAAATCCAATTCCCAATTATTTTAATTAATAAAGCTAATCTTATGTTAGCCTGTTTTCGCTGTTATTAAAAAACTTAAAAGAAAGCGCGATCCACGGCGAGACGCTATTGATCTGAGTGCTCTCTTCTGTATTTGTAAACTTTCTTTTGTCGGATTTTATGAAGCCATTCTTGATCCCCGGACAGCAATAGTAGGCCTACTTGGACATACGAGCTACTACACTAATTCAACGAGTCTTCAATGTTTTGCTTAGGCATAGAAATATATAGAGCCGTCAAAGTAACGATTCTCGTTCGCTAAATCTACTATGTTTCTTCATCTTCACTTGTCTCTTAGCCTGTTGAACCTTTAAGGTCAGGGGCGGACTGGCTATACGGTATCTAAATGGGTCGGTAGGACCACAGTAAGCCTCATCTTTTTATAAGATGCAAACACCTAAGTAAGGATTTTTTAATGAGGCTTTGAATATGAGAGTGACCATATACAAAACAATTAGGCCTAGATCAATAAGATAATCATTATATGAAATCAGTTAGGCCAGGTTCACATATAACTTCACCTTCACTTTCACCTATCCCTTGGACTGCTGGACCGTTGGGGCACCACATAAGATCTGTCAACCTTCTTTCTCCATTCTTCTCTGTCCTTTGCCTTTGATAGAATTTCATTATGATATTCTTTCTGAAAATATTGAAACCTGCCTTTCGGGGGCCCATTTTGAGCTTGTGTTTCCACACAAACTGTCTTTGAAACCTTGTTTTGTATCCTAAGTCATTAAAGAAAAAAGATAAAAACCTCGATATCAGATTTTCTTGTGAGCTCTTGTTTCTGGTGACACAATTGCCCAGACAGCTCTCCCACGTGACACGAAGTCTAGACGGAGGGGTGGATGGATCCATTGATCGTAATGTCAGGTCAGTGACAATATGCGCTGAGTGTAACAATAGTTGGCTATTACTCACAGAGTTAGCTGGCTTTGTGGCTCTGTACTCTTGGACGCAACAATATGTAAGTTGAATTATTTATTTTAAATTATTTTTTCTTATCTGGTATCTACGTTGTTTGTCTTTAATGTTTGTAAAACATGTCTGTATGTTTATTTGACTGTTTTGCTTTTATCGTTACAACAGTAAGTAAAAGTAGTAAGGTTCCCCTTTCAGATGATGTAAAGATCATCTGTTTCTGTGGCCTACGGTTAACAAGGGTGTCATGTGGCCAGCACAACGACCTTTTCCCCTAACTAATGTCAGGTACCCATTAGAGCTGGGTGGACTCAGAGGCGCCCGAAGATCCCGAAATTAAAAATTCCAGTCTTCACTAGGATTCGAACCCCGGTCCTCGGTTCGGAAGCCAGGCGCTTTACCGCTCGGCCACCGCGCCTCCTCGTTACAACAGACACAAGTTAAAAAAGTTCAATGCTCAATTCACAAGGAACAATTGAACACAATGAAAGTAATACTGAAAGGTGTTTTCAGTCATAATAAACAAACACATTTTATCCTTGCATATTTCCCGCAAGCCTTTCATTTTTTTTTCCCTAGTTATATTATCTTATCTTATGACTAGATCTATACAGATCTATATTTTTGTAACTTTGACTGCATTTGTAACACTTGTGCTTTGTCGCAAAACAAAACAAAAAGTGTTAGCATTGTTAAATTGATGGTTGCCTGGTCTTGTGGTATGTAAGCTGGACTGTCGTCTCGATGGCCCAGGGTTCGAATCCTTCCTGCCGCCACCCCGACCCATCTTTCGCCGTCCTGCTGGGGTTTTGGGCTAGGGTGTATATTTATCTTAAATATTGAAGGAACATTCAAAACACGTGAATAGACCGTATCAGAATATAGAGAGACTACAAAAGATCCATAATTTGCCAGGAAACATGTTTTAATTGTCTCTGTTATAGTTGCATGTACACATTATTTACCCCAAATGGCAGGTAATTAGAAATAAGATAATATAATTTAATTCGAATCAGTTTAACTACAATTGACCACCTCAGCGTTAATTCGAAATGTTTGACCTTAACAAGTTAACAGCACTCCTGTTCTTAGTCGGTCGTTGGTTTGCAGCTCCAAACGGCTTGGGCAACTAAACCGATGCAGGCGTATTCTATTTTTAATGTTTAACTTGTACAGACTGCTTTTTTAAAGCAAAATTGAATATAAATTTTAATTTATAAATATACATAGATTCCACCTGCAACGAACACGTTTCAGAGCCTGGGAGGAGATTATAAACAATATACAAAAACTAAAATAATCATAAAGAATGTAGACAAGGGCAATCAATCAAGGCTTCGAATTTATGTAAAGCATGATTTCTCTTTTTTTTTTAATTATTTGTATTTATTTGTATATGTATTTATTATATATAAAATATACACATATAATATAAGCATATAAGGTCTATATCTATATGTTAATGACCATTCAGTGTACAAAATATATGATCAACCTATAAAGTGGTCATGTGTCAATGAATCCGATTCTATATTTGAGGAGCATTGAAAACCAAAAATATGCACTGACCAGATATTTTTTTTATTTTTATGTGTATGTTAAATTACTATTGAATACATCTTGATTACTTACAAAAATTGAAAACGTTAAAAAAAAAATTGAAAAAGGAAAAAAATTTTACGTTGTCGGCAGGATTCGAACCTGCGCGGGAAGATCCCAATGGATTTCTAGTCCATCGCCTTAACCACTCGGCCACGACAACTGTTGATGTAAAGTGTCAACAAACTAGGCGTATGTTAGTTACTCTATGTTATCACTTTCGCACTACAGTTCACTTCATCATTTTAGATTTACTATTACTAGATTTGATTTTAGATCAAGACTATCGATAAGTTATAAGTTACCGTGAGTGTGATACATCCATAATTCCATGTAAGGGGGGCCCAGGGCATGGAACTGCATCATATCTTGGAAATAAAAATACAAAATATAATCCAGAATCCAGATAGCATAATAAATTTAAATTTTAAATAGATCTAGAATCTAGATATCTAGATCTAGAATCTAGAATCTAGAATAATTAGACTTAGAGTAGGCTACACTAACACATGATAGCAGATAGATCTATATTTAATAATATATATTATTAATTTAATATATTATAGAATATATTAATTTTAAATCTCGATCTAATCTAGATCAAGAAGAAGTGTGCAATAGATTTAGAATTCTAGATTTAGATCTAATAGTTATACTCTTATTATATCTAGATCATCTAAACTCTAAACTATCTAGATTAATCTAGAAGTTAGAGACGAGTCAATCAGTCATAGTAGGCCTACTCATAGTCATATAATACTAATAGTAATAGTAAATGAGTAATAGTAATAGTTAATAGGTCCTATAGACTATATAGGGCCTATAGATTAGACATAGAATCTATAATCTATATTAGATCTCGACCTAATCTAAATTTAGAATAAGTCACATAAGTTTGCAATAGATTTAGAATTTAGAACTAGATTCTAGAACTAATCTAGTCCTACCTAGCCTAGATCTATTATAATCTATATAATATATGGCTTATAGGCCTAATAGATTCTAGATCTAGACTCTAGAGTCTAGTAGAAGTTCTAAGAAGACTAGGTCTAGTCAGTCTATAAATTATATAATTGTCTCGAAATCAATAGACTCAATAGACGAGTAGTTTAAAAAATATAGATATATTACAAAAATTTAGATCTAGATTAGATTCCACTTTCAGACTGTCTTGATTAGCAGTCATAGACGACGTGGACCACCGCCCACTACCACGCGGTCCTAGGGAACTAACTCAGGGACATTGAAAGTAGGCCTACCAATCCAAAAGTGTGTGAAGAAATTGAATGCTCTTTTCGACCATATTATGCAACTTGGAAGGACCATAGTCCTATACGTTACTATTACATATAGTCTTAACTATTAAGAAACGTGGACCGTGAAACAATATTCGAATAGTTCGACAGTTACACCAGGCAGGACCATATATCGCGTAAGGTGTATGGCCGTGCGCAAAAGACAATATGTAAATGTAGACATTTTTCGAAAATGCAGTGGCGGTGCAAGGTGTAGGCGACGAGGGCGGGCTGCCCAATAAAACCCTGAGGCCTAAGAGATTATCTGATAAAGAGAGTAATAAATGGCAATGCATACAAGCTCCAGGAATTAACCTAACAAATGCCTACGACATATAATCAGTGTAACAAACCGTCTAACTTAAGTCTGTGAGAATCAGCCCAGCAAAGTGAGCAAACACAAACAGAGCAGGCAATCACACTCCAATATGACACTTTTGTCTATTTTTTCGGAGATTTTTATGATTTCAGGAAATTTCCATGAATCCATGGAAAATCATGAGGCCGCTGGAACCCTATAATATAAGTTATAATGGTTTAACTCTTTCTCTCCGTAATTATTTACCAGATTCTGGTGGAATCAACGCTGGTATCGTCAGTTAGGAGAGAAAGAGTTAATTTAATAATATACACCTAGAATTAGCGCGGGGCATATTAAAGTGTGGGGCCCACTGCGGCCGCATAGGTTGCAGAGGCCTAAGACCGGTCCTACATGGGAGAGCAGTGACTTCTAACCTTATTAATTATGTAAAGATTTTAAAAAATTAATTCCTAATGTACCGCTTTCATTAAAGATGTTGATCCCTTTTCCTATATAATACACAAAAAAAGGACTTCAAAGATTTTTACCCAAATAATTAGAGCGTACAGTATCGTTCTTATTTTGTTAACAATAACTGTAGGTACAGATCAGAACATACCATGCCCTATACAGACGGTACATACAGTAACTACTTTTCAAAAGAATTTCAAAACCCTTATTCAGGGGCGTCACTAGAGTCGGTGTCCCCCCCCCCCAAATCAACTCCCCCCCCCAACCAATTAGTTAATCAATTAGTACTAATTAATTAATTTTGTTTTATAGTGCAGAAAGGGACTAAACTCTGCCAAACTCTGCCATTTTCAGATAAATGGCAGTAGTAGGCGGTTCTTTTCCTTAGATAAGCTTTGTTTTTGTTTTTTTAAAGTATTATTTCTACTTTTGCTTGTTTGTTTTATTATTATCTTTATCGCAATGTGCTTATTTTATCTTATAGATTACAGACGTTAATTAAAAAAAGAAGATAATTACGTCGGACTAATATCTCATGTGTAAATCTAGTCATATCAGTATATTAGAGTTTTTAGTCATAGCTACCGGTCTAGCCACATATACGATAAATATTAATATTCTTTTTAGTACATTTAAATACTCTTTTCAGACCTTTTGATCTATAGGGCAGACGATGTAAAGGTCATCTGTTTCACTGGCCCACGGTTAACGAGGGTGTCATGTGGTCAGCACAACAATCAGCAACCTTTACTTTTACCCAACTATTGTCAGAGACGGGTGGACTCAGAGGAGCACTTTGATCTCGACATTTGAAATCCCAGTCTTTTCCAGGATTCGAACCACTTGGGTACCGCGCATCCTTTAGTATATTACTGGCCTAAAAATAATTTGATTCGTAAAACTGAAGATCAAAATTTTTGAATTTACAGAATCCTCAACTTTCATTGTTTTTCATTATCGACTTTAATTAAATAGCATTAAAAATTAACGAAGACAATTTGTCTTGTTTGATTAGTTAAACTCATATTTTTGGCACAAATTCAGACCAAAATAACATTCACGACAGTAAGTTACAAGTAAAGAAAGACTGACTTGGTTTGGCAGCGGATTGAAAAAAATCCCACCCTGGCAAGTCAATAAATGCTGAATGATTGGTCAAGGGCTAGAACCGAACACGAAGCAGCTTAACATTCCAGTGGGTTATTTTCTCTTGATAAGTGGTGGAGAGATCTGTCAGTCTATCGGTAGTAGGAGAAAAGCCTTGGTATATTGTGGATTGGGAGGGGGAGGAATGGTATGACCCCCAGGGCCGGCCTTAGGTTATTGTAGGCCAATGAATAGGGTCGCTCCAAATGAAATATTAAAAAACAAAAAATTTAGACCGAAAAATGCGCCATGAATTATAGACCGTCCTGTATCTAGATCTAAATCAACAAATACGTTATATCGTATAGCGCCGATAGCAATAGCATATATTATGGACGACTCATGATCACCTGAGATGAACTCCTATTGAAAAATCAGAGCAGGAAGGACTAGTCCTCCCGTAGTGCTCTGTCAAGAAACTTAGCCGTCCGGCGTAGTGCCTCGTAGCTACCATACAAGTCGAGTGACTGCTCAGACAGGTCCCCCCCCCCCCTTTAGCTCTCGGAGCTGGGTACACTCGTACAAGACATGCGACACTGTTTCGACGCTCTCTCCACAGTGACGGCATCGGGAGTCAAAGTTAGTGCGGAACCGGGCAAAGTATGCCCCGATAGGACAGTGTTCCGTCCTGCACTGCGCAACTATTGTCTGCTCTGACCTCTTCAGTCGCCACCATGGATCGTCGCGATCTGGGTGACGCATGCGCTGCCAGACACCACGTGCTCTGTCGGATTCCTCCCAGGACTTTAACCACTTCTCATGAATGAGTGCTCGGATTTGTGCCGTTACTTGTAAGTACGTGCTTGGTGCTTCGAGGTGTGTGGCTGCCATTGCACCTTCCCTTGCGAGGGCGTCTGCCGTTTCATTGCCCCTCACGCCGCAATGTGAAGGCGCCCACTGCATGAAAACGACAGCTCCAATAGCTCGGCGGATGTTATCTGCGGCGCCGATTGCCTCTTCTATTACGGGCGACCCTCCCCCGCCGCCACCCATAGCTTGGAGACTGGAGCGAGAGTCGGTGACCAGTACCACCGTGGTGGCGTTAGTCTCGCGTTGGAGCATTCGGGCCCTAATGACCTCGAACGCCCGGGTTATCCCTGTAAGCTCAGCGTCCATGGAGCATGCAACGTAGCCGAATGGGCCAGAGAGCCGATCTGGTTCAATCCGGTCGGGGTAGTCTATAAAGGCCCCATACCCCGATCTGTCGGGGTCCCTCATTACCGACCCATCGGTATAACAGAAAATGGCATCTGATGGGAAGGTTTTTAGTGTTATGGATGCCAAATTTTGTAGTATGGCAGGTGTTAATCGCCTCTTAGTGGCTCCCTCTTGTCCTACCAGGGACAGATTTATGTGTGGGGCCGGCAATCTCCTCCACGGAGGGCACGTACTAATTCTATGGATAGGTACTCTGTCGGTGGAGAGCCCAGCTGTTTTGGACAAATTGACCGCTATGTGGAGGAACGATCGCATTTTAATGCGGTTCCTCTCTCTCTCCACTGACGCACTAATATAGAGGTGGGTAGCCTAGAGTCGCCCCTTTTATAGCGCTCATAGGCCAAAAGTACTGCCCTCTCCCTCCTAAGGTGTAGGGGGCGCCACGTTAGTAAGAATTTCAGCAGCGTTTGTTGGGCTTGTCCGAAAGGTGCCACAAATGAACCGTAGAGCCTGTGCTTGTACCCGGTCGAGTGATTCGAGGGCAGTTTTACTAGCATATACTTGAGCTGTATAGCTGTATTCTATTTGTGATCTGACTGCCCCTAAGTACAATGTGCGTAGCATGTCAGCTTTGGCACCCCACTTGTGCTGGCCAGCTTTCTTAATAACGCCAACTTCTCCGAGGCTTTTCGTTATACTTCCTGGACGTGCTGGAGCATTGACAGTTTTCTATCCTGGGTCACCCCTAGATATTTTGGCGTATTTTCACGCTGGAGTCGCAGCCCACCGAGTTAAAGCTCGAATGGAGCCTTAAAAATGTCGATCCCTAGGCTGAACAGGAACCAGGTCGTTTTGGCAACGTTTATCTGAATCTGACATTTGTCGCATGGTATAAAATTACAAAATGGTTTCTAAAATACATCATTATAAAAATTTGACAAATAAAAAGAATCTTTCATAATATTTATTTTAACAAAATATATTGTTTTACAATATAGTACATTTATAATACTTACCAATTTTACTTTTAATATTTAATTTATATAAAACGAAAACATCGGCCCTATTAATTTGACACACCTATATAAATTTAAAATTATTTCAACCTCTTTGCAATGACCATCACATGACCTGTAAAGAAACCAAAGTGCTTGCTTGATTCGTAGTCATATAAAAGAAAGACTCAAACATTTAAAACATGTACTCATCACTGCAGTTTTTTATAATTATTTTTAAAAAGGCTATGGCTGACCGGATAAAAATTCTTTGCTGAACGCAGTTGTACAGACTGATGTTTGCTTTCCAATTGTACATAATGTGTTGGACCGTTGGAGTATTACTAGAGATCCGCTAACGGTTGTTCTCTAGTCCTCACTGTCTTTAACTTGGATAACATCTCTTAAATTTTCAATTACAATTTATTCGGTCATTTCGATATCATTTTTTACAGGACTTTAAACGATGTCTTATGAGTCTGACGGTGCAGTAGATTTGACAGAGTTGTAAATTTCCTTTTATTGGAAGGGTAATGACGAGCGGTTGTAAAACGGGGTTTCGTCCATTCTCCTGATTACCACATCTTTTTGTAAATATTAAAAAAATTAATTTATTGGCTAGTTTCTCTCCAACCTGTGGAAGTTTACCTAAAACGGGGTGAACTCCAACTTTTATTCCCCCTTTTTAGTTAAGAACGGGTAAGCGAGTTACATCTCTTTGCTTTATATACTAAAAAAAAAAAAGCCAGCAAAACGAATCTTATGAGAGAGAAGAATGGCACAACTTGAAGCGTTCTATCCAAGGAGCGCTGTGATTTCCGAGAATTTGCTTAGGAACAAGAACCTTTTTTTTAACGTTGGTGCATAGATGATAAAGTATGTCCACTTTCTAGACGATTCTTGCATATCAGGGTGCCAATGGAGCCATTGAGAATAAATACTAAATCTGCATATAGAAATCAGGAAAAAGAATAAATAAGTTTGTACTTTAACATTTTGGCTGGCAAACAAGGAGGATTTCCTAAATACTGTAGGGAGGCGAACATTGAGCTGGTTCGGACATATTGATAGGCAGTTTTCGCTGTCAAAATCATCCTAAATAAATGTACAAAATAATAAAATTACCAATATAATATAGGTAATTGACGTCAAAAAACAAGACCGGCATTTTTCTTGTTTTCTGATCAGGATAGCTGCTTAATTTTAGGAGTGGGAAAAAATGTGTTAGCGAACCTTAACAGCAGCCCAGAGAAATTTTGTATCAGATAATGATAAAAATAGTTAAAATAGAAAGCACTGAATATATTTTCTGACAAAATAGCAAGTTTTAAATTATATTGATACAGTTATTCATTTGTTCAAAAATTTATGACTTAAAACATAAAAATAAAAATTTACATCTTCTGGGATTCGGACTCTCCACCTTTAGCATGAAAAACCTCTGTTCTACGCAAGTGCCACACGACACAGTTTGTAAACGAAAATCTTGGCTATTTAAAAAGTTTTTTAATTTCATGTTTTTGCTAAAACATAAATCTACAATTGTTTAATAAGATTTTTGCAATTAGTTCTTCAAAATGTTGAGCTTTATATGAATTATTACATTTTATATGTTTTTAAACACTATTAGTAAAAAGAAAGAGTATTTTTTTTACCGACACTATATTTGACATTTATAATTCTAAATCTAGTAATATTTATATAAACTAAAAATAGATGACATCTTTTCCAAGAGTTATCCATCCTTCAAGGAATAACCTTTCCGTTTTTTATTTTCGTAGTACAACGACATAGAGAACTCTATAGGTGTTTAAAGAAGAAAATTTTGCATTTTTTATTAAAATAAATTTCAATTTACTGTAAATTTGCAAAGTGGTATAAAATTACTAAATTGTTTCTAAAATACATCATAATAAAAATTTGACAAATAAAAAGAATCTTTCCTAATATTTATTTTAACAAAATATATTGTTTTACAATATAGTATATTTATAATACTTACTATTTTACTTTTAATATTTAATTTATATAAAAAGAAAACATCGGCGCTATTAATTTGACACACCGATATGAATTTAAAATTATTTCAACCTCTTTGCAATGACCATCACATGACCTGTTAAGAAACCAAAGTGCTTGCTTGATTCGTAGTCATATAAAAGAAAGACTCAAACATTCAAAACATGTACTCATCACTGCAATTTTTTATAATTATTTTTAAAAAGGCTATGGCTGACCGGATAAAAATTCTTTGCTGTACAGGCTAATGTTTGCTTATCATTTGTACTTAATGTGTTGGACCGTTGGAGCATTACTAGAGATCCGCTAACGGTTGTTCTCTAGTCCTCTCTGTCTTTAACTTGGATAACATCTCTTTCATTTTCAATTACAATGTATTTGGTCATTTCGATATCATTTTTTACAGGACTTTAAACGATGTCTTATGAGTCTGACGGTGCAGAAGATTTGACAGAGTTGTAAATTTCCTTTTATTTGAACGGTAATGACGAGCGGTTGTAAAACGGGGTTTCGTCCATTCTCCTAATTACCAGATCTTTTTGTAAATATTAAAAAAAAATAATTTATTGGCTAGTTTCTCTCCAACCTGTGGAAGTTTACCTAAAACGGGGTGAACTCCAACTTTTATTCCCCCTTTTTAGTTAAGAACGGGTAAGCGAGTTACATCTCTTTGCTTTATATACTAAAAAAAAAAAAGCCAGCAAAACGAATCTTATGAGAGAGAAGAATGGCACAACTTGAAGCGTTCTATCCAAGGAGCGCTGTGATTTCCGAGAATTTGCTTAGGAACAAGAACCTTTTTTTTAACGTTGGTGCATAGATGATAAAGTATGTCCACTTTCTAGACGATTCTTGCATATCAGGGTGCCAATGGAGCCATTGAGAATAAATACTAAATCTGCATATAGAAATCAGGAAAAAGAATAAATAAGTTTGTACTTTAACATTTTGGCTGGCAAACAAGGAGGATTTCCTAAATACTGTAGGGAGGCGAACATTGAGCTGGTTCGGACATATTGATAGGCAGTTTTCGCTGTCAAAATCATCCTAAATAAATGTACAAAATAATAAAATTACCAATATAATATAGGTGATTGACGTCAAAAAACAAGACCGGCAATTTTCTTGTTTTCTGATCAGGATAGCTGCTTAATTTTAGGAGTGGGAAAAAATGTGTTAGCGAACCGTAACAGCAGCCCAGAGAAATTTTGTATCAGATAATGATAAAAATAGTTAAAATAGAAAGCTATGAATATATTTTCTGACAAAATAGCAAGTTTTAAATTATATTGATACAGTTATTCATTTGTTCAAAAATTTATGACTTAAAACATAAAAATAAAAATTTACATCTTCTGGGATTCGAACTCTCTACCTTTAGCATGAAAAACCTCTGTTCTACGCAAGTGCCACACGACACAGTTTGTAAACGAAAATCTTGGCTATTTAAAAAGTTTTTTAATTTCATGTTTTGCTAAAACATAAATCTACAATTGTTTAGTAAGATTTTTGCAATTAGTTCTTCAAAATGTTGAGCTTTCTATGAATTATTACATTTTATATGTTTTTAAACACTATTAGTAAAAAGAAAGAGTATTTTTTTTACCGACACTATATTTGACATTTATAATTCTAAATCTAGTAATATTTATATAAACTAAAAATAGATGACATCTTTTCCAAGAGTTATCCATCCTTCAAGGAATAACCTTTCCGTTTTTTATTTTCGTAGTACAACGACATAGAGAACTCTATAGGTGTTTAAAGAAGAAAATTTTGCATATTTTATTAAAATAAATTTCAATTTACTGTAAATTTGCAAAGTGGTATAAAATTACTAAATTGTTTATATAATATATCATAATAAAAATTTGACAAATACAAAGAATCTTTCCTAATATTTATTTTAACAAAATATATTGTTTTACAATATAGTATATTTATAATACTTACCAATTTTACTTTTAATATTTAATTTATATAAAACGAAAACATCGGCGCTATAAATTAGACGCACAGATATAAGATTAAAATTATTTCAACCTCTTTGCAATGACCATCACATGACCTGTTAAGAAACCAAAGTGCTTGCTTGATTCGTAGTCATATAAAAGAAAGACAAACATTTAAAACATGTACTCATCACTGCAGTTTTTTATAATTATTTTTAAAAAGGCTATGGCTGACTGGATAAAAATTCTTTGCTGAACGCAGTTGTACAGGCTAATGTTTGCTTATCATTTGTACTTAATGTGTTGGACCGTTGGAGCATTACTAGAGATCCGCTAACGGTTGTTCTCTAGTCCTCTCTGTCTTTAACTTGGATAACATCTCTTTAATTTTCATTTACAATGTGTTTGGTCATTTCGATATCATTTTTTACAGGACTTTAAACGATGTCTTATGAGTCTGACGGTGCAGTAGATTTGACAGAGTTTTAAATTTCCTTTTATTTGAACGGTAATGACGAGCGGTTGTAATACGGGGTTTCGTCCATTCTCCTGATTACCAGATCTTTTTGTAAATATTAAAAAAAATTAATTTATTGGCTAGTTTCTCTCCAACCTGTGGAAGTTTACCTAAAACGGGGTGAACTCCAACTTTTATTCCCCCTTTTTAGTTAAGAACGGGTAAGCGAGTTACATCCCTTTGCTTTATATAAATACTAAAAAAAAAAATCCAGCAAAACGAATCTTATGAGAGAGAAGAATGGCACAACTTGAAGCGTTCTATCCAAGGAGCGCTGTGATTTCCGAGAATTTGCTTAGGAACAAGAACCTTTTTTTTAACGTTGGTGCATAGATGATAAAGTATGTCCACTTTCTAGACGATTCTTGCATATCAGGGTGCCAATGGAGCCATTGAGAATAAATACTAAATCTGCATATAGAAATCAGGAAAAAGAATAAATAAGTTTGTACTTTAACATTTTGGCTGGCAAACAAGGAGGATTTCCTAAATACTGTAGGGAGGCGAACATTGAGCTGGTTCGGACATATTGATAGGCAGTTTTCGCTGTCAAAATCATCCTAAATAAATGTACAAAATAATAAAATTACCAATATAATATAGGTGATTGACGTCAAAAAACAAGACCGGCATTTTTCTTGTTTTCTGATCAGGATAGCTGCTTAATTTTAGGAGTGGGAAAAAATGTGTTAGAAAACCGTAACAGCAGCCCAGAGAAATTTTGTATCAGATAATGATAAAAATAGTTAAAATAGAAAGCACTGAATATATTTTCTGACAAAATATAAAGTTTTAAATTATATTGATACAGTTATTCATTTGTTCAAAAATTTATGACTTAAAACATAAAAATAAAAATTTACATCTTCTGGGATTCGAACTCTCTACCTTTAGCATGAAAAACCTCTGTTCTACGCAAGTGCCACACGACACAGTTTGTAAACGAAAATCTTGGCTATTTAAAAAGTTTTTTAATTTCATGTTTTGCTAAAACATAAATCTACAATTGTTTAGTAAGATTTTTGCAATAAGTTCTTCAAAATGTTGAGCTTTATATGAATTATTACATTTTATATGTTTTTAAACACTATTAGTAAAAAGAAAGAGTATTTTTTTTACCGACACTATATTTGACATTTATAATTCTAAATCTAGTAATATTTATATAAACTAAAAATAGATGACATCTTTTCCAAGAGTTATCCATCCTTCAAGGAATAACCTTTCCGTTTTTTATTTTCGTAGTACAACGACATAGAGAACTCTATAGGTGTTTAAAGAAGAAAATTTTGCATTTTTTATTAAAATAAATTTCAATTTACTGTAAATTTGCAAAGTGGTATAAAATTACTAAATTGTTTCTAAAATACATCATAATAAAAATTTGACAAATAAAAAGAATCTTTCCTAATATTTATTTTAACAAAATATATTGTTTTACAATATAGTATATTTATAATACTTACCTATTTTACTTTTAATATTTAATTTATATAAAACGAAAACATCGGCACTATTAATTAGACGCATCGATATAAATTTAAAATTATTTCAACCTCTTTGCAATGACCATCACATGACCTGTTAAGAAACCAAAGTGCTTGCTTGATTCGTAGTCATATAAAAGAAAGACTCAAACATTTAAAACATGTACTCATCACTGCAGTTTTTTATAATTATTTTTAAAAAAGCTATGGCTGACCGGATAAAAATTCTTTGCTGAACGCAGTTGTACAGGCTAATGTTTGCTTATCATTTGTACTTAATGTGTTGGAACGTTGGAGCATTACTAGAGATCCGCTAACGGTTGTTCTCTAGTCCTCTCTGTCTTTAACTTGGATATCATCTCTTTTGTTTTCCATTGCCGTGTATTTGGTCATTTCGATATCATTTTTTACAGGACTTTAAACGATGTCTTATGAGTCTGACGGTGCAGTAGATTTGACAGAGTTGTAAATTTCCTTTTATTTGAACGGTAATGACGAGCGGTTGTAAAACGGGGTTTCGTCTATTCTCTTGATTACCAGATCTTTTTGTAAATATTAAAAAAATTAATTTATTGGCTAGTTTCTCTCCAACCTGTGGAAGTTTACCTAAAACGGGGTGAACTCCAACTTTTATTCCCCCTTTTTAGTTAAGAACGGGTAAGCGAGTTACATCCCTTTGCTTTATATACTAAAAAAAAAAAAAGCCAGCAAAACGAATCTTATGAGAGAGAAGAATGGCACAACTTAAAGCGTTCTATCCAAGGAGCGCTGTGATTTCCGAGAATTTGCTTAGGAACAAGAACCTTTTTTTTAACGTTGGTGCATAGATGATAAAGTATGTCCACTTTCTAGACGATTCTTGCATATCAGGGTGCCAATGGAGCCATTGAGAATAAATACTAAATCTGCATATAGAAATCAGGAAAAAGAATAAATAAGTTTGTACTTTAACATTTTGGCTTGCAAACAAGGAGGATTTCCTAAATACTGTAGGGAGGCGAACATTGAGCTGGTTCGGACATATTGATAGGCAGTTTTCGCTGTCAAAATCATCCTAAATAAATGTACAAAATAATAAAATTACCAATATAATATAGGTGATTGACGTCAAAAAACAAGACCGGCATTTTTCTTGTTTTCTGATAAGGATAGCTGCTTAATTTTAGGAGTGGGAAAAAATGTGTTAGCGAACCGTAACTGCAGCCCAGAGAAATTTTGTATCAGATAATGATAAAAATAGTTAAAAAAGAAAGCACTGAATATATTTTCTGACAAAAAAGCAAGTTTTAAATTATATTGATACAGTTATTCATTTGTTCAAAAATTTATGACTTAAAACATAAAAATAAAAATTTACATCTTCTGGGATTCGAACTCTCTACATTTAGCATGAAAAACCTCTGTTCTACGCAAGTGCCACACGACACAGTTTGTAAACGAAAATCTTGGCTATTTAAAAAGTTTTTTAATTTCATGTTTTGCTAAAACATAAATCTACAATTGTTTAGTAAGATTTTTGCAATTAGTTCTTCAAAATGTTGAGCTTTATATGAATTATTACATTTTATATGTTTTTAAACACTATTAGTAAAAAGAAAGAGTATTTTTTTTACCGACACTATATTTGACATTTATAATTCTAAATCTAGTAATATTTATATAAACTAAAAATAGATGACATCTTTTCCAAGAGTTATCCATCCTTCAAGGAATAACCTTTCCGTTTTTTATTTTCGTAGTACAACGACATAGAGAACTCTATAGGTGTTTAAAGAAGAAAATTTTGCATTTTTTATTAAAATAAATTTCAATTTACTGTAAATTTGCAAAGTGGTATAAAATTACTAAATTGTTTCTAAAATACATCATAATAAAAATTTGACAAATAAAAAGAATCTTTCCTAATATTTATTTTAACAAAATATATTGTTTTACAATATAGTATATTTATAATACTTACCAATTTTACTTTTAATATTTAATTTATATAAAACGAAAACATCGGCGCTATTAATTTGACGCACCGATATAAATTTAAAATTATTTCAACCTCTTTGCAATGACCATCACATGACCTGTTAAGAAACCAAAGTGCTTGCTTGATTCGTAGTCATATAAAAGAAATACTCAAACATTTAAAACATGTACTCATCACTGCAGTTTTTTATAATTATTTTTAAAAAGGCTATGGCTGACCGGATAAAAATTCTTTGCTGAACGCAGTTGTACAGGCTAATGTTTGCTTATCATTTGTACTTAATGTGTTGGACCGTTGGAGCATTACTAGAGATCCGCTAACGGTTGTTCTCTAGTCCTCTCTGTCTTTAACTTGGATAACATCTCTTTAATTTTCCATTACAATGTGTTTGGTAATTTCGATATCATTTTTTACATGACTTTAAACGATGTCTTATGAGTCTGACGGTGCAGTAGATTTGACAGAGTTGTAAATTTCCTTTTATTTGAACGGTAATGACGAGTGGTTGTAAAACGGGGTTTCGTCCATTCTCCTGATTACCAGATCTTTTTGTAAATATTAAAAAAATTAATTTATTGGCTAGTTTCTCTCCAACCTGTGGAAGTTTACCTAAAACGGGGTGAACTCCAACTTTTATTCCCCCTTTTTAGTTAAGAACGGGTAAGCAAGTTACATCCCTTTGCTTTATATACTAAAAAAAAAAAAGCCAGCAAAACGAATCTTATGAGAGAGAAGAATGGCACAACTTGAAGCGTTCTATCCAAGGAGCTCTGTGATTTCCGAGAATTTGCTTAGGAACAAGAACCTTTTTTTTAACGTTGGTGCATAGATGATAAAGTATGTCCACTTTCTAGACGATTCTTGCATATCAGGGTGCCAATGGAGCCATTGAGAATAAATACTAAATCTGCATATAGAAATCAGGAAAAAGAATAAATAAGTTTGTACTTTAACATTTTGGCTTGCAAACAAGGAGGATTTCCTAAATACTGTAGGGAGGCGAACATTGAGCTGGTTCGAACATATTGATAGGCAGTTTTCGCTGTCAAAATCATCCTAAATAAATGTACAAAATAATAAAATTACCAATATAATATAGGTGATTGACGTCAAAAAACAAGACCGGCATTTTTCTTGTTTTCTGATCAGGATAGCTGCTTAATTTTAGGAGTGGGAAAAAATGTGTTAGCGAACCGTAACTGCAGCCCAGAGAAATTTTGTATCAGATAATGATAAAAATAGTTAAAAAAGAAAGCACTGAATATATTTTCTGACAAAAAAGCAAGTTTTAAATTATATTGATACAGTTATTCATTTGTTCAAAAATTTATGACTTAAAACATAAAAATAAAAATTTACATCTTCTGGGATTCGAACTCTCTACATTTAGCATGAAAAACCTCTGTTCTACGCAAGTGCCACACGACACAGTTTGTAAACGAAAATCTTGGCTATTTAAAAAGTTTTTTAATTTCATGTTTTGCTAAAACATAAATCTACAATTGTTTAGTAAGATTTTTGCAATTAGTTCTTCAAAATGTTGAGCTTTATATGAATTATTACATTTTATATGTTTTTAAACACTATTAGTAAAAAGAAAGAGTATTTTTTTTACCGACACTATATTTGACATTTATAATTCTAAATCTAGTAATATTTATATAAACTAAAAATAGATGACATCTTTTCCAAGAGTTATCCATCCTTCAAGGAATAACCTTTCCGTTTTTTATTTTCGTAGTACAACGACATAGAGAACTCTATAGGTGTTTAAAGAAGAAAATTTTGCATTTTTTATTAAAATAAATTTCAATTTACTGTAAATTTGCAAAGTGGTATAAAATTACTAAATTGTTTCTAAAATACATCATAATAAAAATTTGACAAATAAAAAGAATCTTTCCTAATATTTATTTTAACAAAATATATTGTTTTACAATATAGTATATTTATAATACTTACCAATTTTACTTTTAATATTTAATTTATATAAAACGAAAACATCGGCGCTATTAATTTGACGCACCGATATAAATATAAAATTATTTCAACCTCTTTGCAATGACCATCACATGACCTGTTAAGAAACCAAAGTGCTTGCTTGACTCGTAGTCATATAAAAGAAATACTCAAACATTTAAAACATGTACTCATCACTGCATTTTTTATAATTATTTTTAAAAAGGCTATGGCTGACTGGATAAAAATTCTTTGCTGAACGCAGTTGTACAGGCTAATGTTTGCTTATCATTTGTACTTAATGTGTTGGACCGTTGGAGCATTACTAGAGATCCGCTAACGGTTGTTCTCTAGTCCTCTCTGTCTTTAACTTGGATAACATCTCTTTAATTTTTAATTACAATGCGTATGGTCATTTCGATATCATTTTTTACAGGACTTTAAACGATGTCTTATGAGTCTGACGTTGCAGTAGATTTGACAGAGTTGTAATTTTCCTTTTTTTTGAACGGTAATGACGAGCGGTTGTAAAACGGGGTTTCGTCCATTCTCCTGATTACCAGATCTTTTTGTAAATATTAAAAAAATTAATTTATTGGCTAGTTTCTCTCCAACCTGTGGAAGTTTACCTAAAACGGGGTGAACTCCAACTTTTATTCCCCCTTTTTAGTTAAGAACGGGTAAGCGAGTTACATCCCTTTGCTTTATATACTAAAAAAAAAAGCCAGCAAAACGAATCTTAAGAGAGAGAAGAATGGCACAACTTGAAGCGTTCTATCCAAGGAGCGCTGTGATTTCCGAGAATTTGCTTAGGAACAAGAACCTTTTTTTTAACGTTGGTGCATAGATGATAAAGTATGTCCACTTTCTAGACGATTCTTGCATATCAGGGTGCCAATGGAGCCATTGAGAATAAATACTAAATCTGCATATAGAAATCAGGAAAAAGAATAAATAAGTTTGTACTTTTACATTTTGGCTTGCAAACAAGGAGGATTTCCTAAATACTGTAGGGAGGCGAACATTGAGCTGGTTCGGACATATTGATAGGCAGTTTTCGCTGTCAAAATCATCCTAAATAAATGTACAAAATAATAAAATTACCAATATAATATAGGTGATTGACGTCAAAAAACAAGACCGGCATTTTTCTTGTTTTCTGATCAGGATAGCTGCTTAATTTTAGGAGTGGGAAAAAATGTGTTAGCGAACCGTAACTGCAGCCCAGAGAAATTTTGTATCAGATAATGATAAAAATAGTTAAAAAAGAAAGCACTGAATATATTTTCTGACAAAAAAGCAAGTTTTAAATTATATTGATACAGTTATTCATTTGTTCAAAAATTTATGACTTAAAACATAAAAATAAAAATTTACATCTTCTGGGATTCGAACTCTCTACATTTAGCATGAAAAACCTCTGTTCTACGCAAGTGCCACACGACACAGTTTGTAAAAGAAAATCTTGGCTATTTAAAAAGTTTTTTAATTTCATGTTTTGCTAAAACATAAATCTACAATTGTTTAGTAAGATTTTTGCAATTAGTTCTTCAAAATGTTGAGCTTTATATGAATTATTACATTTTATATGTTTTTAAACACTATTAGTAAAAAGAAAGAGTATTTTTTTTACCGACACTATATTTGACATTTATAATTCTAAATCTAGTAATATTTATATAAACTAAAAATAGATGACATCTTTTCCAAGAGTTATCCATCCTTCAAGGAATAACCTTTCCGTTTTTTATTTTCGTAGTACAACGACATAGAGAACTCTATAGGTGTTTAAAGAAGAAAATTTTGCATTTTTTATTAAAATAAATTTCAATTTACTGTAAATTTGCAAAGTGGTATAAAATTACTAAATTGTTTCTAAAATACATCATAATAAAAATTTGATAAATAAAAAGAATTTTTCCTAATATTTATTTTAACAAAATATATTGTTTTACAATATAGTATATTTATAATACTTACCAATTTTACTTTTAATATTTAATTTATATAAAACGAAAACATCGGCGCTATTAATTTGACGCACCGATATAAATTTAAAATTATTTCAACCTCTTTGCAATGACCATCACATGACCTGTTAAGAAACCAAAGTGCTTGCTTGATTCGTAGTCATATAAAAGAAATACTCAAACATTTAAAGCATGTACTTATCACTGCATTTTTTATAATTATTTTTAAAAAGGCTATGGCTGACTGGATAAAAATTCTTTGCTGAACGCAGTTGTACAGGCTAATGTTTACTTATCATTTGTACTTAATGTGTTGGACCGTTGGAGCATTACTAGAGATCCGCTAACGGTTGTTCTCTAGTCCTCTCTGTCTTTAACTTGGATAACATCTCTTTAATTTTCAATTACAATGTGTTTGGTCATTTCGATATCATTTTTTACAGGACTTTAAACGATGTCTTATGAGTCTGACGTTGCAGTAGATTTGACAGAGTTGTAATTTTCCTTTTTTTTGAACGGTAATGACGAGCGGTTGTAAAACGGGGTTTCGTCCATTCTCCTGATTACCAGATCTTTTTGTAAATATTAAAAAAATTAATTTATTTGCTAGTTTCTCTCCAACCTGTGGAAGTTTACCTAAAACGGGGTGAACTCCAACTTTTATTCCCCCTTTTTAGTTAAGAACGGGTAAGCGAGTTACATCCCTTTGCTTTATATACTAAAAAAAAAAGCCAGCAAAACGAATCTTATGAGAGAGAAGAATGGCACAACTTGAAGCGTTCTATCCAAGGAGCGCTGTGATTTCCGAGAATTTGCTTAGGAACAAGAACCTTTTTTTTAACGTTGGTGCATGGATGATAAAGTATGTCCACTTTCTAGACGATTCTTGCATATCAGGGTGCCAATGGAGCCATTGAGAATAAATACTAAATCTGCATATAGAAATCAGGAAAAAGAATAAATAAGTTTGTACTTTAACATTTTGGCTTGCAAACAAGGAGGATTTCCTAAATACTGTAGGGAGGCGAACATTGAGCTGGTTCGGACATATTGATAGGCAGTTTTCGCTGTCAAAATCATCCTAAATAAATGTACAAAATAATAAAATTACCAATATAATATAGGTGATTGACGTCAAAAAACAAGACCGGCATTTTTCTTGTTTTCTGATCAGGATAGCTGCTTAATTTTAGGAGTGGGAAAAAATGTGTTAGCGAACCGTAACTGCAGCCCAGAGAAATTTTGTATCAGATAATGATAAAAATAGTTAAAAAAGAAAGCACTGAATATATTTTCTGACAAAAAAGCAAGTTTTAAATTATATTGATACAGTTATTCATTTGTTCAAAAATTTATGACTTAAAACATAAAAATAAAAATTTACATCTTCTGGGATTCGAACTCTCTACATTTAGCATGAAAAACCTCTGTTCTACGCAAGTGCCACACGACACAGTTTGTAAACGAAAATCTTGGCTATTTAAAAAGTTTTTTAATTTCATGTTTTGCTAAAACATAAATCTACAATTGTTTAGTAAGATTTTTGCAATTAGTTCTTCAAAATGTTGAGCTTTATATGAATTATTACATTTTATATGTTTTTAAACACTATTAATAAAAAGAAAGAGTATTTTTTTTACCGACACTATATTTGACATTTATAATTCTAAATCTAGTAATATTTATATAAACTAAAAATAGATGACATCTTTTCCAAGAGTTATCCATCCTTCAAGGAATAACCTTTCCGTTTTTTATTTTCGTAGTACAACGACATAGAGAACTCTATAGGTGTTTAAAGAAGAAAATTTAGCATTTTTTATTAAAATTAATTTCAATTTACTGTAAATTTGCAAAGTGGTATAAAATTACTAAATTGTTTCTAAAATACGTCATAATAAAAATTTGATAAATAAAAAGAATCTTTCCTAATATTTATTTTAACAAAATATATTGTTTTACAATATAGTATATTTATAATACTTACCAATTTTACTTTTAATATTTAATTTATATAAAACGAAAACATCGGCGCTATTAATTTGACGCACCGATATAAATTTAAAATTATTTCAACCTCTTTGCAATGACCATCACATGACCTGTTAAGAAACCAAAGTGCTTGCTTGATTCGTAGTCATATAAAAGAAATACTCAAACATTTAAAGCATGTACTCATCACTGCATTTTTTATAATTATTTTTAAAAAGGCTATGGCTGACTGGATAAAAATTCTTTGCTGAACGCAGTTGTACAGGCTAATGTTTGCTTATCATTTGTACTTAATGTGTTGGACCGTTGGAGCATTACTAGAGATCCGCTAACGGTTGTTCTCTAGTCCTCTCTGTCTTTAACTTGGATAACATCTCTTTAATTTTCAATTACAATGTGTTTGGTCATTTCGATATCATTTTTTACAGGACTTTAAACGATGTCTTATGAGTCTGACGTTGCAGTAGATTTGACAGAGTTGTAATTTTCCTTTTTTTTGAACGGTAATGACGAGCGGTTGTAAAACGGGGTTTCGTCCATTCTCCTGATTACCAGATCTTTTTGTAAATATTAAAAAAATTAATTTATTTGCTAGTTTCTCTCCAACCTGTGGAAGTTTACCTAAAACGGGGTGAACTCCAACTTTTATTCCCCCTTTTTAGTTAAGAACGGGTAAGCGAGTTACATCCCTTTGCTTTATATACTAAAAAAAAAAAGCCAGCAAAACGAATCTTATGAGAGAGAAGAATGGCACAACTTGAAGCGTTCTATCCAAGGAGCGCTGTGATTTCCGAGAATTTGCTTAGGAACAAGAACCTTTTTTTTAACGTTGGTGCATGGATGATAAAGTATGTCCACTTTCTAGACGATTCTTGCATATCAGGGTGCCAATGGAGCCATTGAGAATAAATACTAAATCTGCATATAGAAATCAGGAAAAAGAATAAATAAGTTTGTACTTTAACATTTTGGCTTGCAAACAAGGAGGATTTCCTAAATACTGTAGGGAGGCGAACATTGAGCTGGTTCGGACATATTGATAGGCAGTTTTCGCTGTCAAAATCATCCTAAATAAATGTACAAAATAATAAAATTACCAATATAATATAGGTGATTGACGTCAAAAAACAAGACCGGCATTTTTCTTGTTTTCTGATCAGGATAGCTGCTTAATTTTAGGAGTGGGAAAAAATGTGTTAGCGAACCGTAACTGCAGCCCAGAGAAATTTTGTATCAGATAATGATAAAAATAGTTAAAAAAGAAAGCACTGAATATATTTTCTGACAAAAAAGCAAGTTTTAAATTATATTGATACAGTTATTCATTTGTTCAAAAATTTATGACTTAAAACATAAAAATAAAAATTTACATCTTCTGGGATTCGAACTCTCTACATTTAGCATAAAAAACCTCTGTTCTACGCAAGTGCCACACGACACAGTTTGTAAACGAAAATCTTGGCTATTTAAAAAGTTTTTTAATTTCATGTTTTGCTAAATCATAAATCTACAATTGTTTAGTAAGATTTTTGCAATTAGTTCTTCAAAATGTTGAGCTTTATATGAATTATTACATTTTATATGTTTTTAAACACTATTAATAAAAAGAAAGAGTATTTTTTTTACCGACACTATATTTGACATTTATAATTCTAAATCTAGTAATATTTATATAAACTAAAAATAGATGACATCTTTTCCAAGAGTTATCCATCCTTCAAGGAATAACCTTTCCGTTTTTTATTTTCGTAGTACAACGACATAGAGAACTCTATAGGTGTTTAAAGAAGAAAATTTAGCATTTTTTATTAAAATTAATTTCAATTTACTGTAAATTTGCAAAGTGGTATAAAATTACTAAATTGTTTCTAAAATACGTCATAATAAAAATTTGATAAATAAAAAGAATCTTTCCTAATATTTATTTTAACAAAATATATTGTTTTACAATATAGTATATTTATAATACTTACCAATTTTACTTTTAATATTTAATTTATATAAAACGAAAACATCGGCGCTATTAATTTGACGCACCGATATAAATTTAAAATTATTTCAACCTCTTTGCAATGACCATCACATGACCTGTTAAGAAACCAAAGTGCTTGCTTGATTCGTAGTCATATAAAAGAAATACTCAAACATTTAAAACATGTACTCATCACTGCATTTTTTATAATTATTTTTAAAAAGGCTATGGCTGACTGGATAAAAATTCTTTGCTGAACGCAGTTGTACAGGCTAATGTTTGCTTATCATTTGTACTTAATGTGTTGGACCGTTGGAGCATTACTAGAGATCCGCTAACGGTTGTTCTCTAGTCCTCTCTGTCTTTAACTTGGATAACATCTCTTTAATTTTCAATTACAATGTGTTTGGTCATTTCGATATCATTTTTTACAGGACTTTACACGATGTCTTATGAGTCTGACGTTGAAGTAGATTTGACAGAGTTGTAATTTTCCTTTTTTTTGAACGGTAATGACGAGCGGTTGTAAAACGGGGTTTCGTCCATTCTCCTGATTACCAGATCTTTTTGTAAATATTAAAAAAATTAATTTATTTGCTAGTTTCTCTCCAACCTGTGGAAGTTTACCTAAAACGGGGTGAACTCCAACTTTTATTCCCCCTTTTTAGTTAAGAACGGGTAAGCGAGTTACATCCCTTTGCTTTATATACTAAAAAAAAAAGCCAGCAAAACAAATCTTATGAGAGAGAAGAATGGCACAACTTGAAGCGTTCTATCCAAGTAGCGCTGTGATTTCCGAGAATTTGCTTAGGAACAAGAACCTTTTTTTTAACGTTGGTGCATAGATAATAAAGTATGTCCACTTTCAAGACGATTCTTGCATATCAGGGTGCCAATGGAACCATTGAGAATAAATACTAAATCTGCATATAGAAATCAGGAAAAAGAATAAATAAGTTTGTACTTTAACATTTTGGCTTGCAAACAAGGAGGATTTCCTAAATACTGTAGGGAGGCGAACATTGAGCTGGTTCGGACATATTGATAGGCAGTTTTCGCTGTCAAAATCATCCTAAATAAATGTACAAAATAATAAAATTACCAATATAATATAGGTGATTGACGTCAAAAAACAAGACCGGCATTTTTCTTGTTTTCTGATCAGGATAGCTGCTTAATTTTAGGAGTGGGAAAAAATGTGTTAGCGAACCGTAACTGCAGCCCAGAGAAATTTTGTATCAGATAATGATAAAAATAGTTAAAAAAGAAAGCACTGAATATATTTTCTGACAAAAAAGCAAGTTTTAAATTATATTGATACAGTTATTCATTTGTTCAAAAATTTATGACTTAAAACATAAAAATAAAAATTTACATCTTCTGGGATTCGAACTCTCTACATTTAGCATGAAAAACCTCTGTTCTACGCAAGTGCCACACGACACAGTTTGTAAACGAAAATCTTGGCTATTTAAAAAGTTTTTTAATTTCATGTTTTGCTAAAACATAAATCTACAATTGTTTAGTAAGATTTTTGCAATTAGTTCTTCAAAATGTTGAGCTTTATATGAATTATTACATTTTATATGTTTTTAAACACTATTAATAAAAAGAAAGAGTATTTTTTTTACCGACACTATATTTGACATTTATAATTCTAAATCTAGTAATATTTATATAAACTAAAAATAGATGACATCTTTTCCAAGAGTTATCCATCCTTCAAGGAATAACCTTTCCGTTTTTTATTTTCGTAGTACAACGACATAGAGAACTCTATAGGTGTTTAAAGAAGAAAATTTAGCATTTTTTATTAAAATTAATTTCAATTTACTGTAAATTTGCAAAGTGGTATAAAATTACTAAATTGTTTCTAAAATACGTCATAATAAAAATTTGATAAATAAAAAGAATCTTTCCTAATATTTATTTTAACAAAATATATTGTTTTACAATATAGTATATTTATAATACTTACCAATTTTACTTTTAATATTTAATTTATATAAAACGAAAACATCGACGCTATTAATTTGACGCACCGATATAAATTTAAAATTATTTCAACCTCTTTGCAATGACCATCACATGACCTGTTAAGAAACCAAAGTGCTTGCTTGATTCGTAGTCATATAAAAGAAATACTCAAACATTTAAAACATGTACTCATCACTGCATTTTTTATAATTATTTTTAAAAAGGCTATGGCTGACTGGATAAAAATTCTTTGCTGAACGCAGTTGTACAGGCTAATGTTTGCTTATCATTTGTACTTAATGTGTTGGACCGTTGGAGCATTACTAGAGATCCGCTAACGGTTGTTCTCTAGTCCTCTCTGTCTTTAACCCATTAACAGCCAAAACTTTATTATTGGTGTAAACATATTCATTTTAGTGTTTATCAATCTCTATTGGTCTAACTAAGACATTGCAAAAAAAATTTTTGAAAAATTCCACCTAGTATAGATTTTACAAGACGTACACTGCCAGTGTACATAGCAGGAAGTGGCCCCGTGAGGAATATTATATAACTTTTTTTTTTTTTTTTTTTTTTGCTATTTATATTTAAAGTAAATTATTTGTAACATTTAAAAACAAAAATTAATAAAAAAATATGTTCATTTAAAGTTAAATTTTAATTTTTATTAACAAAAATTATATGAAGATTCAGTAGAAAAAACATTTTTTTTTTTTTTTTTAGAAAGTACATTTTTGTACAAAGAAAACAATGAAACCAAAACCAGAATTATTTACATTGTATGGCCATGAAAAAGATTAAAACATTTAAAATGTAGCCCAACAGGGCACACTGAGCATCCTTTATTGCATGTCTTTTTGCAAATCGCACATCGTCTGGTTGTGCTGAGGTCAATTCTCATATGTTTGGCTTCCCACAACCTCATTTCCAATGGCACTCTTTTGCAAATTGTAGACTTTGAAGGAGTGGTGCTTCTACTTTTTTGGGTGTCCCACTGCAGAAACCAAGAGTTCACAACATGTCTTCTGAAAGCCAACAAGTCCAGAGGCTGTGATGTGAACAACTCAGACTGACGATAAAGTAGCCAAGCATTTTGTACACATAAATCGATTGGCCAGGCAAAAAAGGGCCACCACCACTTTTTGGTTCTGATAGAGATCCTGTATTTGGCTACATTTTGGTCAGCTCTATCAACTCCTCCCATATTTTGGTTGTAAAGTGAAATGATGTTTGGCTGTGTAACCTGAATAAATTTTTTTTCCTTTTTTGACCATCGCTGAACTGCTTTCAATGGCATGTCACCAGCAAAGTTGGAAGCAATAGAAACCACACTGTTGTCATTCCACTGTAAAATAATTAAATTGCTATGTTTATCAGATCTGTAGTCATAAAATCCTCTTTCTTTTTTCTTCATTTCAGTCCCAGGCAACAGTGGACATTGTTCAAGCCTGTTGGCTCTGATAGTGCCTGTAGCTCCAATTCCCTTTTCTGATAATCTGTCCATCAGTGCTAGAGTTGTGAAGTAATTATCAAAATATAGTCTGTAGGGTTTTGGAGGAAGGCAGGCTATAAGATTCAGCACAACGCCAGGGCCTAGCCCAAGTTCATGTCTATCGATTGTTGCTGAGGCACCAACATAAGGATCAAACTGAGCGACATAGCCTGATGGGGTGGCTAAACTCCATACTTTGTAGCCAAACCTTACAGGTTTATTTTTTATAAATTGCTTGGCAGAATGTCTGCCGAAATATGGTACCATGGTCTCATCGATGCTTAGATTTTGAACTGATGAGAAATTTCTTAAGCACCTTTCATTTATAAGATTTAAATATTGCCTCACTTTGCTTAGCTTGTCTGTTGAATCCAGATTGTTGTTGTCTGAAAGATGAATGTATCTCAAGAGTTCATTGAATCTGTTTCGGCTCATGGCATTATAAACTGCCTTAATACCACAATCCTCACTGCGTTCCCAGTACATCTCTCGTCTGGGAAAAATAGAATAGCCTGACAACAAAAGAGTAGCTATACAGGCTTTAATTTCGGAGGCACTCGTTGAAAACTGGTGTTTTCCTTTAATCTCTCTGGCATACTTTTCAGTATTCAAAACTATGAAATCTAACATTTCTGAGTCAAAGAACTGTTCAAAAAAATGCACGGGTGTGAGATAATCCACCTCATGTTCTTCGTTGGCTCTAACGCCATCACACCACGGCATTTGTTCAATTCCGTCCACCTGCGATTTAATCCATAGCCTCTTCTTTCTTTCGATTTTCCTTTTTCTACTTGCAGAAGTTTGAGGCATACTTGGTTCATCATTACCAATGATGTTATCTGCAGCTCCATCTTCAGATGTCGTACCTAAAAAAATATAATTAAAAAAATAATTAAATAAGTTATCAACATTAAACTATCAAATAAAAAAAAGAATGAAGTTGAAGTGCATATTTTAATTAAGCTTACTTTGTAAACCATGCAAGATAAACTCTGCCTGACTATTCAGTTGAGAAGGGCACAAGTTATCTGGCTGGCCACCATCCTCATCTCCACTGTCTTCGTCTGAATTTTGGCCATCGTCGGGAGGCATAATGAATACATCAGCAGAAATAAAATCAAGGTCCTCATCCTCAATCATGCTGATTACTTCATGAGCTGTAAAGGCTCTTTTAGACCTAAAAAAAATATTTTAAGTTAAAATTAATCATAATCATAATGTATGTAGTCTAGATCTAGACCACTAGATCTAGATCAATTATTGTAAATAAATATTATAAAATTGCAAAATAAATTGATTAAAACCTTCTAGGCATTAAGTAAAGAGCAAATAAATATATAAATATACAGATGTATACATTTATTTTTATCTAGATCTACATCTACATTTGTAATACTATGTTTGTTATTGAAGTGGTGGTCTGAATCGTACAGTGGCATATCCTGCTATGTACACTCACAGTGTACGTAACAAAAAAATTAATTAAAAAAAAAGTAAACGACAAATATTAAATCTATTATTTTTTTATGAAAATAGGATAGCAAATGTATATAAATAAAGTATCTTTATTTGTTTTATATCACAGAATTATGTAAATACTTACATTTTTAAGAAGGTAATTGTTTTTTTCAATTTTTTGCAATGTGGTCACTTTGAAAAGCGATAAAATAATAATAAATGGCTGCAAGAAGTAAAGAGCAGTTTAAAAATGTATAAAAATATGTACCTGAACAGAAACGAAACAAAAAGTTAAAAAAACTCTCTTCCTTAATTTAATATATTTTTTTTAGAAACGTACACTCCCAGTGTACAAAGTAGGATATGGGTTAACTTGGATAACATCTCTTTAATTTTCAATTACAATGTGTTTGGTCATTTCCATATCATTTTTTACAGGACTTTAAACGATGTCTTATGAGTCTGACGTTGAAGTAGATTTGACAGAGTTGTAATTTTCCTTTTTTTTGAACGGTAATGACGAGCGGTTGTAAAACGGGGTTTCGTCCATTCTCCTGATTACCAGATCTTTTTGTAAATATTAAAAAAATTAATTTATTGGCTAGTTTCTCTCCAACCTGTGGAAGTTTATCTAAAACGGGGTGAACTCCAACTTTTATTCCCCCTTTTTAGTTAAGAACGGGTAAGCGAGTTACATCCCTTTGCTTTATATACTAAAAAAAAAGCCAGCAAAACGAATCTTATGAGAGAGAAGAATGGCACAACTTGAAGCGTTCTATCCAAGGAGCGCTGTGATTTCCGAGAATTTGCTTAGGAACAAGAACCTTTTTTTTAACGTTGGTGCATAGATAATAAAGTATGTCCACATTCAAGACGATTCTTGCATATCAGGGTGCCAATGGAGCCATTGAGAATAAATACTAAATCTGCATATAGAAATCAGGAAAAAGAATAAATAAGTTTGTACTTTAACATTTTGGCTGGCAAACAAGGAGGATTTCCTAAATACTGTAGGGAGGCGAACATTGAGCTGGTTCGGACATATTGATAGGCAGTTTTCGCTGTCAAAATCATCCTAAATAAATGTACAAAATAATAAAATTACCAATATAATATAGGTGATTGACGTCAAAAAACAAGACCGGCATTTTTCTTGTTTTCTGATCAGGAAAGCTGCTTTATTTTAGGAGTGGGAAAAAATGTGTTAGCGAACCGTAACAGCAGCCCAGAGAAATTTTGTATCAGATAATGATAAAAATAGTTAAAATAGAAAGCACTGAATATATTTTCTGACAAAATAGCAAGTTTTATATTATATTGATACAGTTATTCATTTGTTCAAAAATTTATGACTTAAAACATAAAAATAAAAATTTACATCTTCTGGGATTCGAACTCTCTACCTATAGCATGAAAAACCTCTGTTCTACGCAAGTGCCACACGACACAGTTTGTAAACGAAATTCTTGGCTATTTAAAAAGTTTTTTAATTTCATGTTTTGCTAAAACATAAATCTACAATTGTTTAGTAAGATTTTTGCAATTAGTTCTTCAAAATGTTGAGCTTTATATGAATTATTACAATTTATATGTTTTTAAACACTATTAGTAAAAAGAAAGAGTATTTTTTTTACCGACACTATATTTGACATTTATAATTCTAAATATAGTAATATTTATATAAACTAAAAATAGATGACATCTTTTCCAAGAGTTATCCATCCTTCAAGGAATAACCTTTCCGTTTTATATTTTCGTAGTACAACGACATAGAGAACTCCATAGGTGTTTAAAGAATAAAATTTTGCATTTTTTATTAAAATAAATTTCAATTTACTTTAAATTTGCAAAGTGGTATAAAATTACTAAATTGTTTCTAAAATACATCATAATAAAAATTTGACAAATAAAAAGAATCTTTCCTAATATTTATTTTAACAAAATATATTGTTTTACAATATAGTATATTTATAATACTTACCAATTTTACTTTTAATATTTAATTTATATAAAACGAAAACATCGGCGCTATTAATTTGACGCACCGATATAAATTTAAAATTATTTCAACCTCTTTGCAATGACCATCACATGACCTGTTAAGAAACCAAAGTGCTTGCTTGATTCGTAGTCATATAAAAGAAAGACTCAAACATTTAAAACATGTACTAAACACTGCAGTTTTTTATAATTATTTTTAAAAAGACTATGGCTGACCGGATAAAAATTCTTTGCTGAACGCAGTTATACAGGCTAATGTTTGCTTATCATTTGTACTTAATGTGTTGGACCGTTGGAGCCTTACTAGAAATCCGCTAACGGTTGTTCTCTAGTCCTCTCTGTCTTTAACTTGGATAACATCTCTTTAATTATCAATCAAAGTGTGTGTGGTCATTTTGATATCATTTTTTACAGGACTTTAAACGATGTCTTATGAGTCTGACGGTGCAGTAGATTTGACAGAGTTGTAAATTTCCTTTTATTTGAACGGTAATGACGAGCGGTTGTAAAACTGGGTTTCGTCCATTCTCCTGATTACCAGATCTTTTTGTAAATATTAAAAAAATTAATTTATTGGCTAGTTTCTCTCCAACCTGTGGAAGTTTACCTAAAACGGGGTGAACTCCAACTTTTATTCCCCCTTTTTAGTTAAGAACGGGTAAGCGAGTTACATCCCTTTGCTTTATATACTAAAAAAAAAAAGCTAGCAAAACGAATCTTATGAGAGAGAAGAATGGCACAACTTGAAGCGTTCTATCCAAGGAGCGCTGTGATTTCCGAGAATTTGCTTAGAAACAAGAACCTTTTTTTTAACGTTGGTGCATAGATAATTAAGTATGTCCACTTTCTAGACGATTCTTGCATATCAGGGTGCCAATGGAGCCATTGAGAATAAATACTAAATCTGCATATAGAAATCAGGAAAAAGAATAAATAAGTTTGTACTTTAACATTTTGGCTTGCAAACAAGGAGGATTTCCTAAATACTGTAGGGAGGCGAACATTGAGCTGGTTCGGACATATTGATAGGCAGTTTTCGCTGTCAAAATCATCCTAAATAAATGTACAAAATAATAAAATTACCAATATAATATAGGTGATTGACGTCAAAAAACAAGACCGGCATTTTTCTTGTTTTCTGATCAGGATAGCTGCTTAATTTTAGGAGTGGGAAAAAATGTGTTAGCGAACTGTAACAGCAGCCCAGAGAAATTTTGTATCAGATAATAATAAAAATAGTTAAAATAGAAAGCACTGAATATATTTTCTGACAAAATAGCAAGTTTTAAATTATAATTATACAGTTATTCATTTGTTCAAAAATTTATGACTTAAAACATAAAAATAAAAATTTACATCTTCTGGGATTCGAACTCTCTACCTTTAGCATGAAAAACCTCTGTTCTACGCAAGTGCCACACGACACAGTTTGTAAACGAAAATCTTGGCTATTTAAAAAGTTTTTTAATTTCATGTTTTGCTAAAACATAAATCTACAATTGTTTAGTAAGATTTCTGCGATTAGTTTTTCAAAATGTTAGGCTTTATATGAATTATTACATTTTATATGTTTTTAAACACTATTAGTAAAAAGAAAGAGTATTTTTTTTACCGACACTATATTTGACATTTATAATTCTAAATCTAGTAATATTTATATAAACTAAAAATAGATGACATCTTTTCCAAGAGTTATCCATCCTTCAAGGAATAACCTTTCCGTTTTTTATTTTCGTAGTACAACGACATAGAGAACTCTATAGGTGTTTAAAGAAGAAAATTTAGCATTTTTTATTAAAATTAATTTCAATTTACTGTAAATTTGCAAAGTGGTATAAAATTACTAAATTGTTTTTAAAATACATCATAATAAAAATTTGACAAATAAAAAGAATCTTTCCTAATATTTATTTTAACAAAATATATTGTTTTACAATATAGTATATTTATAATACTTACCAATTTTACTTTTAATATTTAATTTATATAAAACGAAAACATCGGCGCTATTAATTTGACGCACCGATATAAATTTAAAATTATTTCAACCTCTTTGTAATGACCATCACATGACCTGTTAAGAAACCAAAGTGTTTGCTTGATTTGTAGTCATATAAAAGAAAGACTCAAACATTTAAAACATGTTTTCATCACTGCAGTTTTTTATAATTATTTTTAAAAAGGCTATGGCTGACCGGATAAAAATTCTTTGCAGAACGCAGTTGTACAGGCTAATGTTTGCTTATCATTTGTACTTAATGTATTGGACCGTTGGAGCATTACTAGAGATCCGCTAACGGTTGTTCTCTAGTCCTCTCTGTCTTTAACTTGGATAACATCTCTTTAATTTTCAATGACAATGTGTTTGGTCATTTCGATATCATTTTTTACAGGACTTTAAACGATGTCTTATGAGTCTGACGGTGCAGTAGATTTGACAGAGTTGTAAATTTCCTTTTATTTGAACGGTAATGACGAGCGGTTGTAAAACGGGGTTTCGTCCATTCTCCTGATTACCAGATCTTTTTGTAAATATTAAAAAAATTAATTTATTGGCTAGTTTCTCACCAACCTGTGGAAGTTTACCTAAAACGGGGTGAACTCCAACTTTTATTCCCCCTTTTTAGTTAACAACGGGTAAGCGAGTTACATCCCTTTGCTTTATATACTAAAAAAAAAAAGCCAGCAAAACGAATCTTATGAGAGAGAAGAATAGCACAACTTGAAGCGTTCTATCCAAGGAGCGCTGTGATTTCCGAGAATTTTCTTAGGAACAAGAACCTTTTTTTTAACGTTGGTGCATAGATGATAAAGTATGTCCACTTTCTAGACGATTCTTGCATATCAGGGTGCCAATGGAGCCATTGAGAATAAATACTAAATCTGCATATAGAAATCAGGAAAAAGAATAAATAAGTTTGTACTTTAACATTTTGGCTGGCAAACTATGAGGATTTCCTAAATACTGTAGGGAGGCGAACATTGAGCTGGTTCGGACATATTGATAGGCAGTTTTCGCTGTCAAAATCATCCTAAATAAATGTACAAAATAATAAAATTACCAATATAATATAGGTGATTGGCGTCAAAAAACAAGACCGACATTTTTCTTGTTTTCTGATCAGGATAGCTGCTTAATTTTAGGAGTGGGAAAAAAATGTGTTAGCGAACCGTAACAGCAGCCCAGAGAAATTTTGTATCAGATAATGATAAAAATAGTTAAAATAGAAAGCACTGAATATATTTTCTGACAAAATAGCAAGTTTTATATTACATTGATACAGTTATTCATTTGTTCAAAAATTTATGACTTAAAACATAAAAATAAAAATTTACATCTTCTGGGATTCGAACTCTCTACCTATAGCATGAAAAACCTCTGTTCTACGCAAGTGCCACACGACACAGTTTGTAAACGAAATTCTTGGCTATTTAAAAAGTTTTTTAATTTCATGTTTTGCTAAAACATAAATCTACAATTGTTTAGTAAGATTTTTGCAATTAGTTCTTCAAAATGTTGAGCTTTATATGAATTATTACAATTTATATGTTTTTAAACACTATTAGTAAAAAGAAAGAGTATTTTTTTTACCGACACTATATTTGACATTTATAATTCTAAATATAGTAATATTTATATAAACTAAAAATAGATGACATCTTTTCCAAGAGTTATCCATCCTTCAAGGAATAACCTTTCCGTTTTTTATTTTCGTAGTACAACGACATAGAGAACTCTATAGGTGTTTAAAGAATAAAATTTTGCATTTTTTATTAAAATAAATTTCAATTTACTGTAAATTTGCAAAGTGGTATAAAATTACTAAATTGTTTCTAAAATACATCATAATAAAAATTTGACAAATAAAAAGAATCTTTCCTAATATTTATTTTAACAAAATATATTGTTTTACAATATAGTATATTTATAATACTTACCAATTTTACTTTTATTATTTAATTTATATAAAACGAAAACATCGGCGCTATTAATTTGACGCACCGATATAAATTTAAAATTATTTCAACCTCTTTGCAATGACCATCACATGACCTGTTAAGAAACCAAAGTGCTTGCTTAATTCGTAGTCATATAAAAGAAAGACTCAAACATTTAAAACATGTACTAAACACTGCAGTTTTTTATAATTATTTTTAAAAAGACTATGGCTGACCGGATAAAAATTCTTTGCTGAACGCAGTTATACAGGCTAATGTTTGCTTATCATTTGTACTTAATGTGTTGGACCGTTGGAGCCTTACTAGAAATCCGCTAACGGTTGTTCTCTAGTCCTCTCTGTCTTTAACTTGGATAACATCTCTTTAATTATCAGTCAAAGTGTGTGTGGTCATTTTGATATCATTTTTTACAGGACTTTAAACAATGTCTTATGAGTCTGACGGTGCAGTAGATTTGACAGAGTTGTAAATTTCCTTTTATTTGAACGGTAATGACGAGCGGTTGTAAAACGGGGTTTCGTCCATTCTCCTGATTACCAGATCTTTTTGTAAATATTAAAAAAATTAATTTATTGGCTAGTTTCTCTCCAACCTGTGGAAGTTTACCTAAAACGGGGTGAACTCCAACTTTTATTCCCCCTTTTTAGTTAAGAACGGGTAAGCGAGTTACATCCCTTTGCTTTATATACTAAAAAAAAAAAGCTAGCAAAACGAATCTTATGAGAGAGAAGAATGGCACAACTTGAAGCGTTCTATCCAAGGAGCGCTGTGATTTCCGAGAATTTGCTTAGAAACAAGAACCTTTTTTTTAACGTTGGTGCATAGATAATTAAGTATGTCCACTTTCTAGACGATTCTTGCATATCAGGGTGCCAATGGAGCCATTGAGAATAAATACTAAATCTGCATATAGAAATCAGGAAAAAGAATAAATAAGTTTGTACTTTAACATTTTGGCTGGCAAACAAGGAGGATTTCCTAAATACTGTAGGGAGGCGAACATTGAGCTGGTTCGGACATATTGATAGGCAGTTTTCGCTGTCAAAATCATCCTAAATAAATGTACAAAATAATAAAATTACCAATATAATATAGGTGATTGACGTCAAAAAACAAGACCGGCATTTTTCTTGTTTTCTGATCAGGATAGCTGCTTAATTTTAGGAGTGGGAAAAAATGTGTTAGCGAACTGTAACAGCAGCCCAGAGAAATTTTGTATCAGATAATGATAAAAATAGTTAAAATAGAAAGCACTGAATATATTTTCTGACAAAATAGCAAGTTTTAAATTATAATTATACAGTTATTCATTTGTTCAAAAATTTATGACTTAAAACATAAAAATAAAAATTTACATCTTCTGGGATTCGAACTCTCTACCTTTAGCATGAAAAACCTCTGTTCTACGCAAGTGCCACACGACACAGTTTGTAAACGAAAATCTTGGCTATTTAAAAAGTTTTTTAATTTCATGTTTTGCTAAAACATAAATCTACAATTGTTTAGTAAGATTTCTGCGATTAGTTTTTCAAAATGTTAGGCTTTATATGAATTATTACATTTTATATGTTTTTAAACACTATTAGTAAAAAGAAAGAGTATTTTTTTTACCGACACTATATTTGACATTTATAATTCTAAATCTAGTAATATTTATATAAACTAAAAATAGATGACATCTTTTCCAAGAGTTATCCATCCTTCAAGGAATAACCTTTCCGTTTTTTATTTTCGTAGTACAACGACATAGAGAACTCTATAGGTGTTTAAAGAAGAAAATTTAGCATTTTTTATTAAAATTAATTTCAATTTACTGTAAATTTGCAAAGTGGTATAAAATTACTAAATTGTTTTTAAAATACATCATAATAAAAATTTGACAAATAAAAAGAATCTTTCCTAATATTTATTTTAACAAAATATATTGTTTTACAATATAGTATATTTATAATACTTACCAATTTTACTTTTAATATTTAATTTATATAAAACGAAAACATCGGCGCTATTAATTTGACGCACCGATATAAATTTAAAATTATTTCAACCTCTTTGTAATGACCATCACATGACCTGTTAAGAAACCAAAGTGCTTGCTTGATTTGTAGTCATATAAAAGAAAGACTCAAACATTTAAAACATGTTTTCATCACTGCAGTTTTTTATAATTATTTTTAAAAAGGCTATGGCTGACCGGATAAAAATTCTTTGCAGAACGCAGTTGTACAGGCTAATGTTTGCTTATCATTTGTACTTAATGTGTTGGACCGTTGGAGCATTACTAGAGATCCGCTAACGGTTGTTCTCTAGTCCTCTCTGTCTTTAACTTGGATAACATCTCTTTAATTTTCAATGACAATGTGTCTAGTCATTTCGATATCATTTTTTACAGGACTTTAAACGATGTCTTATGAGTCTGACGGTGCAGTAGATTTGACAGAGTTGTAAATTTCCTTTTATTGGAAGGGTAATGACGAGCGGTTGTAAAACGGGGTTTCGTCCATTCTCCTGATTACCAGATCTTTTTGTAAATATTAAAAAAATTAATTTATTTGCTAGTTTCTCTCCAACCTGTGGAAGTTTACCTAAAACGGGGTGAACTCCAACTTTTATTCCCCCTTTTTAGTTAAGAACGGGTAAGCGAGTTACATCCCTTTGCTTTAAATACTAAAAAAAAAAGCCAGCAAAACGAATCTTATGAGAGAGAAGAATGGCACAACTTGAAGCGTTCTATCCAAGGAGCGCTGTGATTTCCGAGAATTTTCTTAGGAACAAGAACCTTTTTTTTAACGTTGGTGCATAGATGATAAAGTATGTCCACTTTCTAGACGATTCTTGCATATCAGGGTGCCAATGGAGCCATTGAGAATAAATACTAAATCTGCATATAGAAATCAGGAAAAAGAATAAATAAGTTTGTACTTTAACATTTTGGCTGGCAAACTAGGAGGATTTCCTAAATACTGTAGGGAGGCGAACATTGAGCTGGTTCGGACATATTGATAGGCAGTTTTCGCTGTCAAAATCATCCTAAATAAATGTACAAAATAATAAAATTACCAATATAATATAGGTGATTGACGTCAAAAAACAAGACCGGCATTTTTCTTGTTTTCTGATCAGGATAGCTGCTTAATTTTAGGAGTGGGAAAAAATGTGTTAGCGAACCGTAACAGCAGCCCAGAGAAATTTTGTATCAGATAATGATAAAAATAGTTAAAATAGAAAGCACATAATATATTTTCTGACAAAATAGCAAGTTTTAAATTATATTGATACAGTTATTCATTTGTTCAAAAATTTATGACTTAAAACATAAAAATAAAAATTTACATCTTCTGGGATTCGAACTCTCTACCTTTAGCATGAAAAACCTCTGTTCTACGCAAATGCCACACGACACAGTTTGTAAACGAAAATCTTGGCTATTTAAAAAGTTTTTTAATTTCATGTTTTGCTAAAACATAAATCTACAATTGTTTAGTAAGATTTTTGCAATTAGTTCTTCAAAATGTTGAGCTTTATATGAATTATTACATTTTATGTTTTTAAACACTATTAGTAAAAAGAAAGAGTATTTTTTTTACCGACACTATATTTGACATTTATAATTCTAAATCTAGTAATATTTATATAAACTAAAAATAGATGACATCTTTTCCAAGAGTTATCCATCCTTCAAGGAATAACCTTTCCGTTTTTTATTTTCGTAGTACAACGACATAGAGAACTCTATAGGTGTTTAAAGAAGAAAATTTTGCATTTTTTATTAAAATAAATTTCAATTTACTGTAAATTTGCAAAGTGGTATAAAATTACTAAATTGTTTCTAAAATACATCATAATAAAAATTTGACAAATAAAAAGAATCTTTCCTAATATTTATTTTAACAAAATATATTGTTTTACAATATAGTATATTTATAATACTTACCAATTTTACTTTTAATATTTAATTTATATAAAACGAAAACATCGGCGCTATTAATTTGACGCACCGATATAAATTTAAAATCATTTCAACCTCTTTGCAATGACCATCACATGACCTGTTAAGAAACCAAAGTGCTCGCTTGATTCGTAGTCATATAAAAGAAAGACTCAAACATTTAAAACATGTACTCATCACTGCATTTTTTTATAATTATTTTTAAAAAGGCTATGGCTGACCGGATAAAAATTCTTTGCTGAACGCAGTTGTACAGGCTAATGTTTGCTTATCATTTGTACTTAATGTATTGGACCGTTGGAGCATTACTAGAGATCCGCTAACGGTTGTTCTCTAGTCCTCTCTGTCTTTAACTTGGATAACATCTCTTTAATTTTAAATGACAATGTGTTTGGTCATTTCGATATCATTTTTTACAGGACTTTAAACGATGTCTTATGAGTCTGACGGTGCAGTAGATTTGACAGAGTTGTAAATTTCCTTTTATTTGAAGGGTAATGACGAGCGGTTGTAAAACGGGGTTTCGTCCATTCTCCTGATTACCAGATCTTTTTGTAAATATTAAAAAAATTAATTTATTTGCTAGTTTCTCTCCAACCTGTGGAAGTTTACCTAAAACGGGGTGAACTCCAACTTTTATTCCCCCTTTTTAGTTAAGAACGGGTAAGCGAGTTACATCCCTTTGCTTTAAATACTAAAAAAAAAAGCCAGCAAAACGAATCTTATGAGAGAGAAGAATGGCACAACTTGAAGCGTTCTATCCAAGGAGCGCTGTGATTTCCGAGAATTTTCTTAGGAACAAGAACCTTTTTTTTAACGTTGGTGCATAGATGATAAAGTATGTCCACTTTCTAGACGATTCTTGCATATCAGGGTGCCAATGGAGCCATTGAGAATAAATACTAAATCTGCATATAGAAATCAGGAAAAAGAATAAATAAGTTTGTACTTTAACATTTTGGCTGGCAAACTAGGAGGATTTCCTAAATACTGTAGGGAGGCGAACATTGAGCTGGTTCGGACATATTGATAGGCAGTTTTCGCTGTCAAAATCATCCTAAATAAATGTACAAAATAATAAAATTACCAATATAATATAGGTGATTGACGTCAAAAAACAAGACCGGCATTTTTCTTGTTTTCTGATCAGGATAGCTGCTTAATTTTAGGAGTGGGAAAAAATGTGTTAGCGAACCGTAACAGCAGCCCAGAGAAATTTTGTATCAGATAATGATAAAAATAGTTAAAATAGAAAGCACTGAATATATTTTCTGACAAAATAGCAAGTTTTAAATTATATTGATACAGTTATTCATTTGTTCAAAAATTTATGACTTAAAACATAAAAATAAAAATTTACATCTTCTGGGATTCGAACTCTCTACCTTTAGCATGAAAAACCTCTGTTCTACGCAAATGCCACACGACACAGTTTGTAAACGAAAATCTTGGCTATTTAAAAAGTTTTTTAATTTCATGTTTTGCTACAACATAAATCTACAATTGTTTAGTAAGATTTTTGCAATTAGTTCTTCAAAATGTTGAGCTTTATATGAATTATTACATTTTATGTTTTTAAACACTATTAGTAAAAAGAAAGAGTATTTTTTTTACCGACACTATATTTGACATTTATAATTCTAAATCTAGTAATATTTATATAAACTAAAAATAGATGACATCTTTTCCAAGAGTTATCCATCCTTCAAGGAATAACCTTTCCGTTTTTTATTTTCGTAGTACAACGACATAGAGAACTCTATAGGTGTTTAAAGAAGAAAATTTTGCATTTTTTATTAAAATAAATTTCAATTTACTGTAAATTTGCAAAGTGGTATAAAATTACTAAATTGTTTCTAAAATACATCATAATAAAAATTTGACAAATAAAAAGAATCTTTCCTAATATTTATTTTAACAAAATATATTGTTTTACAATATAGTATATTTATAATACTTACCAATTTTACTTTTAATATTTAATTTATATAAAACGAAAACATCGGCGCTATTAATTTGACGCACCGATATAAATTTAAAATCATTTCAACCTCTTTGCAATGACCATCACATGACCTGTTAAGAAACCAAAGTGCTCGCTTGATTCGTAGTCATATAAAAGAAAGACTCAAACATTTAAAACATGTACTCATCACTGCATTTTTTTATAATTATTTTTAAAAAGGCTATGGCTGACCGGATAAAAATTCTTTGCTGAACGCAGTTGTACAGGCTAATGTTTGCTTATCATTTGTACTTAATGTATTGGACCGTTGGAGCATTACTAGAGATCCGCTAACGGTTGTTCTCTAGTCCTCTCTGTCTTTAACTTGGATAACATCTCTTTAATTTTCAATGACAATGTGTTTGGTCATTTCGATATCATTTTTTACAGGACTTTAAACGATGTCTTATGAGTCTGACGGTGCAGTAGATTTGACAGAGTTGTAAATTTCCTTTTATTTGAACGGTAATGACGAGCGGTTGTAAAACGGGGTTTCGTCCATTCTCCTGATTACCAGATCTTTTTGTAAATATTAAAAAAATTAATTTATTGGCTAGTTTCTCACCAACCTGTGGAAGTTTACCTAAAACGGGGTGAACTCCAACTTTTATTCCCCCTTTTTAGTTAAGAACGGGTAAGCGAGTTACATCCCTTTGCTTTATATACTAAAAAAAAAAAAGCCAGCAAAACGAATCTTATGAGAGAGAAGAATGGCACAACTTGAAGCGTTCTATCCAAGGAGCGCTGTGATTTCCGAGAATTTTCTTAGGAACAAGAACCTTTTTTTTAACGTTGGTGCATAGATGATAAAGTATGTCCACTTTCTAGACGATTCTTGCATATCAGGGTGCCAATGGAGCCATTGAGAATAAATACAAAATCTGCATATAGAAATCAGGAAAAAGAATAAATAAGTTTGTACTTTAACATTTTGGCTGGCAAACTAGGAGGATTTCCTAAATACTGTAGGGAGGCGAACATTGAGCTGGTTCGGACATATTGATAGGCAGTTTTCGCTGTCAAAATCATCCTAAATAAATGTACAAAATAATAAAATTATCAATATAATATAGGTGATTGGCGTCAAAAAACAAGACCGACATTTTTCTTGTTTTCTGATCAGGATAGCTGCTTAATTTTAGGAGTGGAAAAAAATGTGTTAGCGAACCGTAACAGCAGCCCAGAGAAATTTTGTATCAGATAATGATAAAAATAGTTAAAATAGAAAGCACTGAATATATTTTCTGACAAAATAGCAAGTTTTAAATTATAATTATACAGTTATTCATTTGTTCAAAAATTTATGACTTAAAACATAAAAATAAAAATTTACATCTTCTGGGATTCGAACTCTCTACCTTTAGCATGAAAAACCTCTGTTCTACGCAAATGCCACACGACACAGTTTGTAAACGAAAATCTTGGCTATTTAAAAAGTTTTTTAATTTCATGTTTTGCTAAAACATAAATCTACAATTGTTTAGTAAGATTTTTGCAATTAGTTCTTCAAAATGTTGAGCTTTATATGAATTATTACATTTTTTGTTTTTAAAATCTATTAGTAAAAAGAAAGAGTATTTTTTTTACCGACACTATATTTGACATTTATAATTCTAAATCTAGTAATATTTATATAAACTAAAAATAGATGACATCTTTTCCAAGAGTTATCCATCCTTCAAGGAATAACCTTTCCGTTTTTTATTTTCGTAGAACGACGACATAGAGAACTCTATAGGTGTTTAAAGAAGAAAATTTTGTATTTTTTATTAAAATAAATTTCAATTTACTGTAAATTTGCAAAGTGGTTTAAAATTACTAAATTGTTTCTAAAATACATCATAATAAAAATTTGACAAATAAAAAGAATCTTTCCTAATATTTATTTTAACAAAATATATTGTTTTACAATATAGTATATTTATAATACTTACCAATTTTACTTTTAATATTTAATTTATATAAAACGAAAACATCGGCGCTATTAATTTGACGCACCGATATAAATTTAAAATCATTTCAACCTCTTTGCAATGACCATCACATGACCTGTTAAGAAACCAAAGTGCTCGCTTGATTCGTAGTCATATAAAAGAAAGACTCAAACATTTAAAACATGTACTCATCACTGCAATTTTTTATAATTATTTTTAAAAAGGCTATGGCTGACCGGATAAAAATTCTTTGCTGAACGCAGTTGTACAGGCTAATGTTTGCTTATCATTTGTACTTAATGTGTTGGACCGTTGGAGCATTACTAGAGATCCGCTAACGGTTGTTCTCTAGTCCTCTCTGTCTTTAACTTGGATAACATCTCTTTAATTTTCCATTACAATGTGTTTGGTCATTTCGATATCATTTTTTACAGGACTTTAAACGATGTCTTATGAGTCTGACGGTGCAGTAGATTTGACAGAGTTGTAAATTTCCTTTTATTTGAACGGTAATGACGAGCGGTTGTAAAACGGGGTTTCGTCCATTCTCCTGATTACCAGATCTTTTTGTAAATATTAAAAAAATTAATTTATTGGCTAGTTTCTCACCAACCTGTGGAAGTTTACCTAAAACGGGGTGAACTCCAACTTTTATTCCCCCTTTTTAGTTAAGAACGGGTAAGCAAGTTACATCCCTTTGCTTTATATACTAAAAAAAAAAAGCCAGCAAAACGAATCTTATGAGAGAGAAGAATGGCACAACTTGAAGCGTTCTATCCAAGGAGCTCTGTGATTTCCGAGAATTTGCTTAGGAACAAGAACCTTTTTTTTAACGTTGGTGCATAGATGATAAAGTATGTCCACTTTCTAGACGATTCTTGCATATCACGGTGCCAATGGAGCCATTGAGAATAAATACTAAATCTGCATATAGAAATCATGAAAAAGAATAAATAAGTTTGTACTTTAACATTTTGGCTGGCAAACTAGGAGGATTTCCTAAATACTGTAGGGAGGCGAACATTGAGCTGGTTCGGACATATTGATAGGCAGTTTTCGCTGTCAAAATCATCCTAAATAAATGTACAAAATAATAAAATTACCAATATAATATAGGTGATTGGCGTAAAAAACAAGACCGACATTTTTCTTGTTTTCTGATCAGGATAGCTGCTTAATTTTAGGAGTGGGAAAAAAATGTGTTAGCGAACCGTAACAGCAGCCCAGAGAAATTTTGTATCAGATAATGATAAAAATAGTTAAAATAGAAAGCACTGAATATATTTTCTGACAAAATAGCAAGTTTTAAATTATATTGATACAGTTATTCATTTGTTCAAAAATTTATGACTTAAAACATAAAAATACAAATTTACATCTTCTGGGATTCGAACTCTCTACCTTTAGCATGAAAAACCTATGTTCTACGCAAGTGCCACACGACACAGTTTGTAAACAAAAATCTTGGCTATTTAAAAAGTTTTTTAATTTCATGTTTTGCTAAAACATAAATCTACAATTGTTTAGTAAGATTTTTGCAATTAGTTCTTCAAAATGTTGAGCTTTATATGAATTATTACATTTTATATGTTTTTAAACACTATTAGTAAAAAGAAAGAGTATTTTTTTTACCGACACTATATTTGACATTTACAATTCTAAATCTAGTAATATTTATATAAACTAAAAATAGATGACATCTTTTCCAAGAGTTATCCATCCTTCAAGGAATAACCTTTCCGTTTTTTATTTTCGTAGTACAACGACATAGATAACTCTATAGGTGTTTCAAGAAGAAAATTTTGCATTTTTTATTAAAATAAATTTCAATTTACTGTAAATTTGCAAAGTGGTATAAAATTACTAAATTGTTTCTAAAATACATCATAATAAAAATTTAACAAATAAAAAGAATCTTTCCTAATATTTATTTTAACAAAATATATTGTTTTACAATATAGTATATTTATAATACTTACCAATTTTACTTTTAATATTTAATTTATATAAAACGAAAACATCGGCGCTATTAATTTGACGCACCGATATAAATTTAAAATTATTTCAACCTCTTTGCAATGACCATCACATGAACTGTTAAGAAACCAAAGTGCTTGCTTGATTCGTAGTCATATAAAAGAAAGACTCAAACATTTAAAACATGTACTCATCACTGCAATTTTTTATAATTATTTTTAAAAAGGCTATGGCTGACCGGATAAAAATTCTTTGCTGAACGCAGTTGTACAGGCTAATGTTTGCTTATCATTTGTACTTAATGTGTTGGACCGTTGGAGCATTACTAGAGATACGCTAACGGTTGTTCTCTAGTCCTCTCTGTCTTTAACTTGGATAACATCTCTTTAATTTTCAATGACAATGTGTTTGGTCATTTCGACATCATTTTTTACAGGACTTTAAACGATGTCTTATGAGTCTGACGGTGCAGTAGATTTGACAGAGTTGTAAATTTCCTTTTATTTGAACGGTAATGACGAGCGGTTGTAAAACGGGGTTTCGTCCATTCTCCTGATTACCAGATCTTTTTGTAAATATTAAAAAAATTAATTTATTGGCTAGTTTCTCTCCAACCTGTGGAAGTTTACCTAAAACGGGGTGAACTCCAACTTTTATTCCCCCTTTTTAGTTAAGAACGGGTAAGCGAGTTACATCCCTTTGCTTTATATACTAAAAAAAAAAAAGCCAGCAAAACGAATCTTATGAGAGAGAAGAATGGCACAACTTGAAGCGTTCTATCCAAGGAGCGCTGTGATTTCCGAGAATTTTCTTAGGAACAAGAACCTTTTTTTTAACGTTGGTGCATAGATGATAAAGTATGTCCACTTTCTAGACGATTCTTGCATATCAGGGTGCCAATGGAGCCATTGAGAATAAATACTAAATCTGCATATACAAATCAGGAAAAAGAATAAATAAGTTTGTACTTTAACATTTTGGCTGGCAAACTAGGAGGATTTCCTAAATACTGTAGGGAGGCGAACATTGAGCTGGTTCGGACATATTGATAGGCAGTTTTCGCTGTCAAAATCATCCTAAATAAATGTACAAAATAATAAAATTACCAATATAATATAGGTGATTGACGTCAAAAAACAAGACCGGCATTTTTCTTGTTTTCTGATCAGGATAGCTGCTTAATTTTAGGAGTTTGAAAAAATGTGTTAGCGAACCGTAACAGCAGCCCAGAGAAATTTTGTATCAGATAATGATAAAAATAGTTAAAATAGAAAGCACTGAATATATTTTCTGACAAAATAGCAAGTTTTAAATTATATTGATACAGTTATTCATTTGTTCAAAAATTTATGACTTAAAACATAAAAATAAAAATTTACATCTTCTGGGATTCGAACTCTCTACCTTTAGCATGAAAAACCTCTGTTCTACGCAAGTGCCACACGACACAGTTTGTAAACGAAAATCTTGGCTATTTAAAAAGTTTTTTAATTTCATGTTTTGCTAAAACATAAATCTACAATTGTTTAGTAAGATTTTTGCAATTAGTTCTTCAAAATGTTGAGCTTTATATGAATTATTACATTTTATATGTTTTTAAACACTATTAGTAAAAAGAAAGAGTATTTTTTTTACCGACACTATATTTGACATTTATAATTCTAAATCTAGTAATATTTATATAAACTAAAAATATATGACATCTTTTCCAAGAGTTATCCATCCTTCAAGGAATAACCTTTCCGTTTTTTATTTTCGTAGTACAACGACATAGAGAACTCTATAGGTGTTTAAAGAAGAAAATTTTGCATTTTTTATTAAAATAAATTTTAATTTACTGTAAATTTGCAAAGTGGTATAAAATTACTAAATTGTTTCTAAAATACATCATAATAAAAATTTGACAAATAAAAAGAATCTTTCCTAATATTTATTTTAACAAAATATATTGTTTTACAATATAGTATATTTATAATACTTACCAATTTTACTTTTAATATTTAATTTATATAAAACGATAACATCGGCGCTATAAATTTGACGCTTCGATATAAATTTAAAATTATTTCAACCTCTTTGCAATGACCATCACATGACCTGTTAAGAAACCAAAGTGCTTGCTTGATTCGTAGTCATATAAAAGAAAGACTCAAACATTTAAAACATGTACTCATCACTGCAGTTTTTTAAAATTATTTTTAAAAAGGCTATGGCTGACCGGATAAAAATTCTTTGCTGAACGCAGTTGTACAGGCTAATGTTTGCTTATCATTTGTACTTAATGTGTTGGACCGTTGGAGCATTACTAGAGATCCGCTAACGGTTGTTCTCTAGTCCTCTCTGTCTTTAACTTGGATAACATCTCTTTAATTTTCAATGACAATGTGTTTGGTCATTTTGATATCATTTTTTACAGGACTTTAAACGATGTCTTATGAGTCTGACGGTGCAGTAGATTTGACAGAGTTGTAAATTTCCTTTTATTTGAACGGTAATGACGAGCGGTTGTAAAACGGGGTTTCGTCCATTCTCCTGATTACCAGATCTTTTTGTAAATATTAAAAAAATTAATTCATTGGCTAGTTTCTCTCCAACCTGTGGACGTTTACCTAAAACGGGGTGAACTCCAACATTATTCCCCCTTTTTAGTTAAGAACGGGTAAGCGAGTTACATCCCTTTGCTTTATATACTAAAAAAAAAGCCAGCAAAACAAATCTTATGAGAGAGAAGAATGGCACAACTTGAAGCGTTCTATCCAAGGAGCGCTGTGATTTCCGAGAATTTGCTTAGGAACAAGAACCTTTTTTTTAACGTTGGTGCATAGATGATAAAGTATGTCCACTTTCTAGACGATTCTTGCATATCAGGGTCCAATGGAGCCATTGAGAATAAATACTAAATCTGCATATAGAAATCAGGAAAAAGAATAAATAAGTTTGTACTTTAACATTTTGGCTGGCAAACAAGGAGGATTTCCTAAATACTGTAGGGAGGCGAACATTGAGCTGGTTCGGACATATTGATAGGCAGTTTTCGCTGTCAAAATCATCCTAAAAAAATGTACAAAAAAATAAAATTACCAAATATAATATAGGTGATTGACGTCAAAAAACAAGACCGGCATTTTTCTTGTTTTCTGATCAGGATAGCTGCTTAATTTTAGGAGTGGGAAAAAATGTGTTAGCGAACCGTAACAGCAGCCCAGAGAAATTTTGTATCAGATAATGATAAAAATAGTTAAAATAGAAAGCACTGAATATATTTTCTGACAAAATAGCAAGATTTAAATTATATTATACAACGACATAGAGAACTCTATAGGTGTTTAAAGAAAAAAATTTTGCATTTTTTATTAAAATAAATTTTAATTTACTGTAAATTTGCAAAGTGGTATAGTATTACTGAATTGTTTCTAACATACATCATAGTAAAAATTTGACAAATAAAAAGAATCTTTCCTAATAGTTATTTTAACAAAATATATTGTTTTACAATATAGTACATTTATAATACTTACCAATTTTACTTTTAATATTTAATTTATATAAAAAGAAAACATCGGCGCTATTAATTTGACGCATAGATATATATTTAAAATTATTTTAACCTTTTTGCAATGACCATCACATGACCTGTTAAGAAACCAAAGTGCTTGCTTGATTCGTAGTCTTATAAAAGAAAGATTCAAACATTCAAAACAAGTACTCATTACTGCAGTTTTTTATAATTATTTTTAAAAAGGCTATGGCTGACCGGAAAAAATTTTTTTGCTGAACGCAGTTGTAAAGACTGATGTTTGCTTTCCAATTGTACTTAAAGTATTGGACCGTTGGAGCATTACTAGAGATCCGCTAACGGTTGTTCTCTAGTCCTCTCTGTCTTTAGCTTGGATAACATCTCTTTAATTTTCAATTATTATGCATTCGGTCATTTCGATATCATTTTTACAGGACTTTAAACGATGTCTTATGAGTCTGACGGTGCAGTAGATTTGACAGAGTTGTAAATTTCCTTTTATTTGAAGGGTTATGACGAGCGGTTGTAAAACGGGGTTTCGTCCATTCTCCTGATTACCAGATCTTTTGTAAATATTAAAAAATGGAAACAAGGAAAAAATGTGTTAGCGAACCGTAACAGCAGCCCAGAGAAATTTTGTATCAGATAATGATAAAAATAGTTAAAATAGAAAGCACTGAATATATTTTCTGACAAAATAGCAAGTTTTAAATTATATTGATACAGTTATTCATTTGTTCAAAAATTTATGACTTAAAACATAAAAATAAAAATTTACATCTTCTGGGATTTGATCTCTCTACCTTTAGCATGAAAAACCTCTGTTCTACGCAAGTGCCACACGACACAGTTTGTAAACGAAAATCTTGGCTATTTAAAAAGTTTTTTAATTACATGTTTTGCTAAAACATAAATCTACAATTGTTTAGTAAGATTTTTGCAATTAGTTCTTCAAAATGTTGAGCTTTATAGGAATAATTACATTTTATATGTTTTTAAACACTATTAGTAAAAAGAAAGAGTATTTTTTTTAACGACACTATATTTGACATTTATAATTCTAAATCTAGTAATATTTATATAAACTAAAAATAGATGACATCTTTTCCAAGAGTTATCCATCCTTCAAGGAATAACCTTTCCGTTTTTTATTTTTGTAGTACAACGACATAGAGAACTCTATAGGTGTTTAAAGAAGAAAATTTTGCATTTTTTATTAAAATAAATTTCAATTTACTGTAAATTTGCAAAGTGGTATAAAATTACTAAATTGTTTCTAAAATACATCATAATAAAAATTTGACAAATAAAAAGAATTATTCCTAATATTTATTTTAACAAAATATATTGTTTTACAATATAGTACATTTTAATACTTACCAATTTTACTTTTAATATTTAATTTATATAAAAAGAAAACATCGCCCCTATTAAATCGACAAAACAGTATGAATTTAAAATTATATCTACATCTTTGCAATGACCATTTCATGAACTGTTAAGAAACCAAAGTGCTTGCTTGATTCGTAGTCATATAAAAGAAAGACTCAAACATTTAAAACAAGTACACATCACTGTAGTTTTTTATAATTATTTTTAAAAAGGCTATGGCTGACCGGATAAAACTTCTCTGCTGAATGCAGTTGGCCTACAGGCCGATGTTTGTTTATCACTGTTACTTAATGTGTTGGACCATTGGAGCACCATTAGAGATCCGCTAACTGTCGTACTCTAGGCCTCTCTCTCTTTTTCTTGAATAAAGTCTCCCTCTGGTATGCGTTGATATAGGATTTAGCTGTTTAATATAATTTTTTTACAGGACTTTGAATGATGTCTTATGAGTCTGACGATGCAGTAGATTTGACAGAGTTGTAAATTTCCTTTTATTGGAAGGGTAATGACGAGCGGTTGTAAAACGGGGTTTCGTCCATTCTCCTGATTACCAAATCTTTTTGTAAATATTTAAAAAATAAATTTTTTTAGAATTCCTCTCCAACCTGTAGAAGTTTATCTAAAACGGGGTGAACTCCAACTTTTATTTCCCCTATTTAGTTAAGTATTGGAAAGCGAGATGATCACCAGACATTTTGACCTTACACCATAAGGAAAAAAAATGGTCTTCTAACATATGTAGTCTAACAAATAGATCTAAACATTCGCGGATAAACTTTGAGTCATAGTCACAAAGTAGAGACTTGGAGGCTAGTATAGAACATAGTCAGGATAGAGTTCTGCCTGCTTGAGATTTAATCCATGCTTCACAATTTTTTCTCTAAAAATATATTTATTTGAGTCCTGTGTGAGGCCCCCACCAATCGGAGGCCCTGGGCGGCTGACTAGTTTGCCCATACCTAAGACCGACCCTTATGGGCCATGTTACAGAAGTACAAAAAGTAAGTTATACTGTACTTGTTATGGTTAATGCCGAATCCTACCTTTATTCCTATATCACAGACATCATTGTGATTTTTGTGCTTACAAAATTCCCTACTCTCATTGTGTATTCTATAATTTCGTGGGACATTGCCACAGAAAGAAACCTTCTGAAGTATTTTAGAACCTGAATAGTATACTTCTACACACATTTGTACCTAATATAAAAAGTTGACCTTTCAGACCATGCATTATTTTTTATAGAGCAGAGGCTTTTCCCCAACTAATGTCAGGTACTCATTAGAACTGGGTGGACTCAAAGGCGGCCATTGATCCTGAAATTTAAAATCCCAGTCTTCACCAGGATTCGAACCCGGGACCCAAGCGCTTTACAGCTCAGTCACCGCGCCTCCTGTACCTAATATGCATATTTTTTTTAATTTTGTGTCACGCTTGAAGGATGACAAGTTTAAATTTAAAAAAAAAATTAAATACATAATATATAATTTAAATAACGATTTTAAAACAATTGGAGACAGTAATATCATTCAAACAGATGATCTTTACATCACCTGCCCCCGTAGGTCGCTGTCTAAAAGAGGGGACATTTACTTTACGTTACATTGATATTTACAATGATCTTTAGAATGACCTTTACAATGATCTTTACAGTGATCTGTACAAAGACTTTTACAGTGATCTTTACAATGACTTTTACAGTGATCTTTACAATGGCTTTTACAGTGATCTTTACAATGACCTTTACAGTGATCTTTACAATGGCTTTTACAGTGATCTTTACAATGACCTTTACAGTGATCTTTACAATGACTTTTACAGTGATCTTTACAATGACTTTTACAGTGATCTTTACAATGGCTTTTACAGTGATCTTTACAATGACCTTTACAGTGATCTTTACAGTGATCTTTACAACGACTTTTATAGTTATCTTTACAATGACCTTTACAGTGATCTTTACAATGACTTTTACAGTGATCTTTACAATGACCTTTACAGTGATCTTTACAATGACTTTTACAGTGATCTTTACAATGACCTTTACAGTGATCTTTACAATGACTTTTACAGTGATCTTTACAATGACTTTTACAGTGATCTTTGCAGTGATCTTTACTGTGATCTTTCCAAATTTTCTCTCTTAATTTCTGTATTTTAACATTTTCATTTAGTTTAGGTCATCTTATATCGCACTCCCCCATGTCTTTGTATAGCTTTCCTTTCTTTTTTTTCCCCCTACATTAGTTTATTTTATTGCTTACAAATGTAAATTGGATCTTACAAATCGAAACGCAAAGTGCAGATTTATGTATTTTAAATTCATCCTACGATTCCTTAGGAAACAGATTTAATCTATAATAAAGATAATTTATATCAGCTTCATAAATTATTACAGCTCCCAAGTGTTTTTATTATACAGGAGATACAATGGCATGTTTTGACCTTGAGAATAAAGTTCAAATTAGACTGCGGAATAAAGACATTGAAATAGAGACAGCGATCAGTTCAAAGAAAATCGATACGACATCGAACTTATCAGAGTTCTTTTATTCCAATTGATTTTTGTTTTCGTTGTCCAAGAGATGGCATTGTTGTCTCCCTTTTATTTCTCTCCATTTTATTTGTTTTATTTAGCGTGACCTCAATTATAGACTTTTTTTTTTTTTCATTATTGATTGGTGAATATAGAGCAGCCATTTTTTAAGTAGGAAGTGGGCTGCTGGGAAGACGCACTGACCTACACGTGTTTTTATTTAAGATAATGGCACCTAAATAGAGTGGGATAAATTCCTTACAATATTTATATAGTTTCGTATAGTTGGTAAGTTGTTGGTTATTTAAACTGTATTGGAGTTTGCTTTGTAAATTTAATTCTCGTGACCGTAAAGAATTAATGTGGATTCAAAATAGTGTTATTCTTTTGGTCAAAGCAATAGTTATCTTCCTTGAGCTATTAAATTTCAAATAGTACGCTTATTTTGATGAGCAATCAACGAGATTTGGAATTAAAAATTTGTAGTGGTGATGAAATATTGTCTTTCTATAAATCTCTCTCTCTCTCTATATATATATATATATATATATATATATATATATATATATATATATATATATATATCAAACTGTTTTTATATATCACTCCAATCGGTTTACTTTTCTACTATACGGTCATTCTTCCCTCCTTTTCTCTGCCTCACACACACACACACACACACACTTCCTTTCTCTCTGTGACATACTCTTTTTATTTCCTCATTGTTCCTCATTCTTTCTCTATCTTTCACGGTCTCGTTCAACACACATACACTCTTTCTTTTTTGACCTCCCTCTCTTTCTCAATCTCTTTCCCTCAGTCTCTTGGTCTAGTTCCCTCACTCACTCACTCACTCACTCTCTCTCTCTTCTTTCTTCTATTTGTACATATTCTCTTTCATACACTCTCAACCATCTCTCTCTCTATGCCTCTCTCTCTATCCCCCCACTCTCTCTCTCTCCATCTTTCTCTCTATATATAGATATCTTCATCTTTCTTTCTCTCTCTCCATCTCTCTCTCTATATTTATATATCTTCTTTTCTCTCTCTCCATCTCTCTCTATATATATACCTTCATCTCCCTCTCTCTCCATCTCTCTCTATATATATATATCTTCATCTCTCTCTCTCTCCATCTATCTCTCATACACTCTCATACTCTCTCCCCATCTCTCTGCCTCTCTAACCCTCTCTTTTCTCTCTATCTCTCTCTCTTTATATATCTTCATCTCTCTCGCTCTCTCTCTCCATCTCTCTCTCTCCATCTCTCTCTCTCTCTCTTTATATATATATATATATATATATATATATATATATATATATATATATTCATCTCTCTCTCCATCTCTCTATATATATATCTATCTCTCATACACTCTCCCCATCTCTCTTCCTCTCTATCCCTCTCTTTTCTCTCCTCTCTCTCTCTTCCTTTTTCTCTCTCTTTCTCCCTCCCATTGTCTTTCTTTCTCGCTTCTCCATTTCTCTCTTTCCTGTTGTCCCTTTTCCAGGTGATGCATTAAGCACGCGCTACTGCACTTACCCACCTCCCAAGACTATTGAATTCTGGGCCAAACAAGAGCAAATGAAATCTTCATTGATTGAAATGTTTTATTTTGTATTCAATAAAACAGAGCAAATAAAAAAATAGGAGTAGAAAAAGCACGAGTTAATTAAAGATTTTTTAGGCGATAACTTTAAAGATGTTTTTTTTTACATTCTTTTTTCTTTTAAAGTGTGAACAAAAAAATCTGATTCTGCAGACATCTAGATTTTACAATAATAATATCGCAGAGATTGTAAAATCTATTAAGTGCAAATAGTTCAGAAAACTATAACACTAAATGTTTTGAAGTGTTCTAAAAATAGAACACTGTATTCTATTAAATTGACAAAAAGAAGAAATTTAGGAGCATGGATAAAACATATTTCTGTAGTCGCAAACTGGTTTTAATAGTACACATTAGGTGAAGCATTTATATGTATTTATGTCTGTCAGTCTGGTAAAAAAAATATTTTACAAGTTATTTCTCCCACACCCAAAGAATTAAGCTGATATTTGCATAGTCATTTATTTTACCTGACAGCACAAGAATCTATAAAAAATTTACCAATTAGTAAATTAACTATTTAAATTATTTTGTTTCGTATCACGAACTTGACTGAATTTTATACAACATAGAGAGAGAAGTTTGAAACTAAAATAAAATTGCTATTAAATCTTCTATTCTCATAAGCATTTCTCTAGCACAGAAAAGCTGTAGAAGCCATAGCAATTGAGTTCGAATTCAGGTCGTTCACCTTTTAAATACATTTAAAAAGCGATCACCCAGATACCCTCTACTTTCTGCACCTCCCCCCCCCCACACCACCACCACCCCTTTCCAACTGGTCCTGACAAGTGTTAGAATCATAGCGTATTGAAATGAAATTGCGCCAAAAAAAAAAAAAAACAATTGGTAAAATTATTTCTAATCGCACAGATTTATTGCTGTTAGTCTGGTTCTGTTGCAAATCTAATTACATGACTGTTCTAAACTAATCCATATAAAAACGTTTAATATAAGCTTGGTTTTTTTTTTTTAAAAGTATCATTATTTTGTTTTTCTTGTTTTTCTTGGCGTAGCTATTTCTGAGCCAATCCAAAGTACTACAAGCTACGTACGACAACAAAGACACGTGACATCCATGATGCTCAAGTTTTAACGTCTTGGAAAGAGGGAAGGAGGGTGGGCAGCATGTACACCCTTTAGCAGGGGCGGCAGCGCCACAAAAATCTTTCAATCTAGTTAAACTTTGAACTTCGGCGCAGTGGCGTAGCTAGGTGGGGGGAGGAGGGGGGAGAATTTGAAAAATTCCCCCCTGGCCCCACTAGAGGGAGGACCCCAAATGAGTTGTTTTTTTTACATTAAATATTAAATATTATGTAAAATACAGGGCCCCCCAAACAGGTCGAGCCCCCCCCCCGGGCCCCCAAATGTTGGAAAATTCCTAGCCACACCCCTGCTTCGGCGGATTCGTTGTGTACTGTGTGCAGAAGGTTCAATGAGGTCTGATAGTGAGGCCAGATTGCGCCCGCTGGTCGTAGTTTGGGCATCACTGAACTAGACTCGTGTCTCAATGCGTCCAGTCAACAATTGACAACAGCGGCGTCAATTAAGGTCAACGTGTTTCACAACTACGACCTTGTACAAGATTCGATCTGTGCTTCTATTGAAAACCTTTGACTGACAAAGAGAAGCGGTAGCAGTAGTAATCAATAATTCATAGCCATTGTTGACAATATCAGTCATCGATGATGTCTTTTATTTCAGGTGTTTACAGATGTATACCTAGTATCTACTAGTGACGGGACACTGTATACATTTTAGATTCTTGGTATCTTTGTTAGAATCTGTGCACTTAATACCTATATATTATTACATGTATATTCAAAGGCGTAGCTAGGAATTCCTTTGGGGGCCCGGGGGGAGGACCCTGAATTTTGCGTAATTTTTAATATTTAATGTAAATCGAGCTAAGCCACTGAATATATTAGCGGCCCCTGACGCCCCCTCCCTCCATCCGAATAGGGAAAAGCCGCTATTAGTTTTGTTTCTAATGCTCTGATTTGAAAAAAAACGAGAAACGCTAGGAAAAGAGACGTTGAGGGTGGAGGGAGTGAAAGTTACCGTGATCGCTTTCTAAATGCATTTTATATTTTTTTAAAAGTTGAACGACTTGAGTTCTAACCCGATAGATCAAGCCTCCTCAAGCCTCCCCAAGCCTCCTCAAGCCTCCCCAAGCCTCCTCAAGCCTCCCCAAGCCAATACACTAACTGTTGTGCCAGTGAAGGTTCACAGTTATCTATTGTTAGTTAAGCGATGACCTAATTCTCTGCACATATGTATAAAGGGGGACTATCTAATCTTATACCACGACATCTGTCAAGTACATTTACTTTCCCTGATTCGATTCCAAGCAAAATAATTAATTAACAATAAACAAATTGTTTGTTTTTTTTTAAATTGATTCTTGTTTTGTCAGGTACAGGAAATAATTGTGCGAACTTTCATCTTGTACAATTTTTTTTACAAGACAGACAGATAGACAGACATAGTGAGTTGAGATACGCTTTGTAAAAATGTTCAGTTGGATTTTGACCATAAGAAAGTGAAATCTGAAAAAGGAAAGGGGGCTAAGTATGTAGGGTTTCGTCCCCTTGAATAAATGAACACGTTATTTCTCCCACACCTGTTCTCGGATCAAGTTGAAACAATTTTTTATTGTACCCAACACAACACAAATCAATTTTAGAATTAACCAATTAGTCAATTATTTATTGGAACTAATTATTTTGTTTCATTTCGAATAAGGGAAATAACGTCTACATTGTTAGATATATAGTTGTAAGTGCGGAGTTCTTACCCTTAGACAAACTTTATTTTTTAAAAATGATTTCTTATATATTTTGCTTGTTTTAAGCTTTGTACTTTGCTAAATTCAATGTTTGTCAGGGTTTCAGCTATAGCAGATAATACTTTTGTCAGCGTCCGACCATGCATAAAAATGACTGGTGAATAGAGTCAATAGTTTAGACGTCCCCTGCCGCAAACAAATATGGCGGGTCGAACCATCGGCTAGAATGGGCGATGTTTATCGCAGAGCCTAGCTTTTTTTTTTTACTGTGTACCACAAAATGGAGCGCGATCGAAAGGAGACGTCACACATCATTGTTTCATATCATGTTTCATATGTTCGTTATGTGATTGTCCGTGCGCTATAAAATGGAACCTGTGTTAAAAGCAGGGTGTGCTCTCTGGCGAAAGGGGAGAAAAATGCAGAAGAGTAAACATGTCGGTAATATACTTCTTATTTCCCCTTGTTGTACCCCATAACTCAATCTTATGTTTTGGTGGATTATTATTTATTTTTTTATTACTTTGAGTGATAAATTATGATGAAAATAAACCAAAACAAAATGTAAGTGAATAAATGTTAGTTAATACATTGTTTTTTAACATGATTTTACGATATCATACTACAATAACTGGTACAATGAGAGAGTAACATGCGTATCGCTTACTAGTTAATGTGAAGCTATCTGGTAATAGTCCATATCGCAACCAGAACTATAACCATTAGGTGGGGACCTTGCAAAGATATCATAAGTTATTTGTTTATAGTGCAACAAACTGGTTATAGTTAAAACCAAATGGTTATAGTGAAGCTGGCTAACCGTTTATAGTGGAACGCGTGTAGGACGTAATCATTTTTTTTTGTAACGTCTGTATCTGATAAGATAAGAATATAGTGAAGATAAATGAACCGTCTTACATGCTGTAAGGATAGGCAATAGGAGGCCATAGTACTGGTCGAAGAAACGATTGGTTGTTTGTTTTTTCCTTCTCCCAATTTTCTGTCTTCTTAACCCTTAAAGTGCTGAGCAGTTTTAGAATTAGTGCATACAAAATGAAATTACAAGTATGATGTTTAGAGGCTAAACTACCACACACGTTTTAAGGGTTAACAGAGATACAATGAGTGCAACATAATCCCAATTATAACTCCCGGCTTCAGCCATTATTTGAACCCAAAAATCCTCATTTCGTTTGCTTTCCGGAGAGGTCACCCTATATAGTCCTTATAGCATTGTTTATGTATTTTGCAGATCTCACTACATGGAGGAACATAAATAAATAGCAAGATTTTAGCGCTTTTCTTTTCTCTTTTTGAACTTGAGTGCTTAAAAACTTAAACTGGGTCATGAAAAGCGAAAAGAGTTATCAAAGGGCAGATTACTGTGATTAAATGAGAGTGTGAAGCTCTTCAGTGTTTTTAGAGGACAAAAAGGGCATATATTCGATCACGGAGTTCAGTAGGCCTACCTCTTTATTGACACAAATTTATAACGATATGCAAGAAACTTGCACTGACAAATCTAAATCTATAAATCTATAATGTTTATCAATAGTAAACAAAGAAATCTCGAGAAAAGATTTATTAGAGGAGATTATTCAATGAACCGAGAATTCAATATAGTACAGGGAATATAGATTGTATCTTCAATTGTTTATAATATAATGCATATATTAACAGATCAAGCTATACATTCAATAAGTTGTCACTCAAACGATGAATCTACAATCTTATTAACTAGCACAGTGGTCATTCCTTGACATCTAATGTTTATTCATTGTATATTAAAATTATATCTAGATTAAATTATATTATAATCAATTCATTATGTAATTAATTAATACTAAGACTAATAACAAGACTGCTATATTGATCCTTCTTGGAAATTGGTTTTGATTACAAGAATTGTATCTTTTTGAATTAAAACCAACAACAGTAACAGGGTTAGGTAACGTTTCAAAAAATAAGAACAGACAAAACACACAAAGAAGTAACTTAAGACTACACACAGACGTCTTGAGCCTTTTCACGCTCCCTGGTTAAGAAGTAGCGCTGATACAGTTTGACGGAACGAACAAGTGTTTGGACCGTCCGGTTCTAGTGAAAAAAATTAGTTTAGCGTCGCATTTAAAGGGTTTAAAAACTAATAATACATATATATGTGGGGGCTTTTTTTTTCGCTGATCGAAAATCTTTACTGTATATTTTCAGAATAACTGACATTGTAACTCAACGAATAGCTTACAAGAAGAGACAAGTAGAAATGTAAAGACTAGAATGAAATCTCAAAGACGTTGAACTCCAAGTCACTTCAGCTGCTTGGGAAAGTGTGGGAAGAAACTACAAAGACCAGAATAGTCAATCTACAGAAGGGTTTGAAGTCCAAGCTAAGATGTCTGATGCAAGTTTAAAGACCTCGGCACAAGAGAAGAAACCAAAGCACAGACCTTCAACAACACCCACTGGTAACTATATACACTACAACACCTTCTAGTAACTATATACACTACAAAATCTGTTGGTTAATATATTCATTACAACACCTGCTGGTAACTATATACACAACAAACTCTGCTGCTAAAATATATACACTACAACACCTACTATAACTATATACAATTAAACACTGCAACACCCACTGGTAACTATATACACTGCAACACCCACTGGTAGCTATATACACTACAACACCCACTGGTGACTAAATACACTACAACACCCACTGGTAACTATATACACTACAACACCCACTGGTAACTATATATACTGCAACACCTTCTAGTAACTATATACACTACAAAATCTGTTGGTTAATATATTCATTACAACACCTGCTGGTAACTATATACACTACATATACACTACAACATCTACTGGTAACTTTTTACGCAATCTTCACGTTATAAATGATTTAAAACGTAGATTATATCTTTTAATTGTTTATAACATTAATGCCCAAAATACGGCCCCTCAGGCCACATCCGGCCCTTGACGTGGTTTCATCCAGCCCTCCGAAACGTCGGCATAAAGTGTAGAAAATCCTCCTCTACAAGAAAAGTTTGTGGGTCGTCACTCTTTCTCAGATGGATTGACACTATGACCTTTAACATCTCTACGTGTATGAAATGGGAGAGCCGAGGAAACTACGAGTTCACTCTGAATGTAAAATCTAGCAGGACAAGTGAACGAATCTTTACTTTTTTGTGGAACATATTAAGCCAAAATAGTTGTCTTATAAAGAAAGAGTGGGCTGTTTAAAAAAGCAACAACATATATACGGCATTTATCAAACATGGCGGCATTTTTGGTTTGAGCCGCGAATAAATGATTGTTAAACTATGCCTAGAGATTGGAGGATCGATGGGAATATTTATCAATAAGAGACTAGAAAATTTGTCGCTGGTTACAATGTTTTCCCACATTTTAAGTTGAGAAATGAATACATTTTCTGACGCGTAAAGATATCCCATTCATTAATTTAAGTACTAGATCCACATAGTTCTAATGAAATTGTTTCAGGTCCATTTCATTTCATTTTTGTACATTTTCGGTGATGTGGCCTGTGACACGAGTGCCGGAAAAATATTTTGGCCCGCAAGTCAAATTAGGATAGGCATCACTGGTTTACAACAATGTATATATTGGCAGATGGGGATATAGATTTGATAATTTCTTATTCAAACATCTAATGTTTAGTCATTGTAAAATTGTATCTAGATGAATGTATAATATATTCGAATTATTCTCTAATTAGTTTAGGCCAGTGGTTCTCAAACTTTTTTGTCTCGTAGACCCCTTGCCATGTTTTCTGGTTATTGGTAGACCCCCTGCTTAATTTTCAAATTTTTGCAAATTCAACTTTTTAAAAAAAACTAATTTCTATCTGTACAAAAAGTAAAGTTCCCCTCAGACCTTGTGGTCTATAGAGCAGATGATGTAAAGGTCATCTGTTTCTGTGGCCTACGATTATCGAGGGTGTCATGTGGCCAGCACAACGACCAACAGCCTTTATTTTCCCCAACTAATGTCAGATACCCATTAGAGCTGGGTGGCCTCAGAGGCGCCCAAAAGATCCCGAAATTAAAAATCCAAGTCTTCAACAGGATTCAAACTCGGGACGCCCGGTTCAGAAACCAAGCACTTTACCGCTCAGCAAAAACGCCTCCTAATTTCTATCTGTAGAGAGTTGAAAAGTGAAAAAGTAATTTAAAGCTACATATTAGAGATTTTAGAGATCTCTCTTTTTTATTGATAAAATTCAAAACCAATTAAAATAGCAATATGTAGGCCTATTGCTGGAATCTCCAAACACAATGGCCTTAAGTATCACTGTAAGAGTTTTCGCAAAGAGCAGTTTCTCGTGTATTTGTTGACGTTTCACGAGTTGCTCAACTATTGTGTCCGCGCGAAGATGTTATCACTATCGGGAGAAAGAGCGAAGGCTGTCGCCTAAACCAGTAAGCTTCGAGCATGAAGGGCTCATTAGTCATTAGTCTTGGCTGGCTACCCACCTAGCAGAAGTAAAACTGAATTCAAAACTCTCCTATCTTGCAACTCAAACATGGGAAAGGTTTTGTGGGTTAACCTGAGGAAAAATAAGGAGCCGGCGACCATAATGCAGTTTGCAGCACACACCACTACATCCTGTCAGAACCTGTGACGCTGCTGAGCCCAAACGTATATATGTAGTTTGCAAAGAATTACATATGAAGCTTTTAATTTTATAACTCATGCCACCGAAGCAACCTTGAACTGTATTGTTGCTTAAAGAAATTCTTTTAATAATATCAGATGTGGGTTTATGTAAAACAGGTTTTAAAACTACAACGGCTGATAAAATCAATGTTTTACCTATGGTGTTTTCCGCATTTTGCCATAAATAAGTAAATTTCCCCTTTCAGACATTGTGATGATGTTATGGTCATGTTTCTTTGGCCAACGGTTAACGAGCAGGGTGTCATGTGGGCAGAACAACGACCAACCGCCTTTACTTTTACTAACATAATTCAGGTACCCATTAGAGATGGGTGGACTTAGGTGAGCCCTGAAAATCCTGAAATTCAAAATTCACATAGATTAGAACCCAGGACCCCAATTACGGAAGCCAAGCGCTTAACCACTACCACCAAACCCTTATTTTGCTATAAGAGAACAGATATTGTAAGACTCATAAACCACCATCTTCTCTACATGATGTTGAATAGAGATTTTGTGGGTCTATTCTGAACTTTATCTTTGAATGTTCAAAAGTTTTTCAAATCTATATCTTTTTATCTGGGTGATATTGTCGCAGATGATCCTCAAGCGTAATTAGTTTCATATCGTCATAAAAAAGGCAATCCGGTGACCGGAAAGAATGAACAATTTTATATAATCAACACTAGACTACATTTCTTTTTGTTAAACATTATTTATATGAAGACAAAATTAAGTTATTTTAATAAGTATTGAAATTAAATACAACAATTTTTCGTTTGAATAGCAGGATAAATATTTAAATGATTAACTAAGTTACAAATTATATATAGTGTGAAGAATTACATTAATGGGATGTAAAAATTAAAGTCACGACCTGCTTATATGAAATCTATTATCATAGACCCCCTTGGACATCTCATGGACCCCCAATTTGTTTTCTCACTTTCGTAGACCCCTTGAAAGTCTTCGTAGACCCCTGGGGGTCTATATAGACCACTTTGGGAATCACTGGTTTAGGCTAAGACTGATCCTTCAGAAATTAAATTAGCTATGCTCTAGCCTAAACCTCGTGGGTTGTATAGTGGCAGAGTGGTAAAGCGCTTAATTTACGAACCGAGGCTGTCTTGGGGGTTAGAATATCAGTGAAGACTGTGAATTTTGAATATTGGAATTTCCTGTCTTAGCCCACACAACTCTAGAAGGTGCCTGATATTATTTGGTGAGTGTAACGGCGGCTGGTCGTTGTGCTGGCCTTTTGACACCTCGTTAACCTTCGGCCATAGAAGCAGATGACCTTTACCCTTACCCTATAGATCTGAAAAGGGGGGGAGGGGGTTACTTTACTATTTGGCCCATACGTCATCTAGGACGACAGAGGGGGATCAGTGGGCGGAGCTCGAGGTTGAAACAATCGTTACGACATTCCGAGGCGCATACAACCGAGACCATTCGTTATTTGAAGGCATCAACGTCACGACCTGTGGTCAGTTAATGAGGTTGCAGCTCAATGTTGAGGATTGATACTACATGGTCAAGCCGACACCTTTGAAAAATTGTTTAATAAATTACAGACCGCGTCTGTAAATCAAATGGATGAGGTGGGTTGCATTTTAGAGTATTAATAATAATAATAATAATCTTTATTGTCCGTAAGGAAAATTTGTCTTACAGTTTGTGCATTACACCAAACAAAACATTTTAACTATAAAAAAACAAACCATTCACACCAGACTCACTCATAATTTACATGTGAGAAAGTTTATATCAGATTGTTCCTATTTAATGATTTTATTGCCAATGGAACAAAAGAGTGTTTGTGTCTGTTTGTCTTTGCTATCGGTGTCTTGTAGCTCTTTTGTGATGGCAAAATCACAAAATCCTGACCCATAGGGTGATTTTTTATTTCTAGAATCTTTTTAGTTTTTTTTATGAATGTTTGTCTCAAACAGCTGCCCAAATGGGTTTTTTTTTTTTTTTTGCCAATGATTTTACCAGCAGCGCTTTGGATTCTATGAAGTATATTTTTATTTCTAATGATCAGATTGCCATACAAGGCAGTGATACTAAAACTTGAAACATAGCCACGGCCTTTTCGCTAACATTAAACGAGGACAGTTTTCTCAGTAAGCGTAAACTTTGATGCCCTTGTTTGTTGATATTGTAGTAACTCCAGTGGCGGACTGAAAGGGTTAATGTATGTGCGGCCTACTGACACACGACTCAGGCCAATCACACAGGTCAGGGCTGTTGAACAAGGCACAGTACTGCTAATACACGCAAGTATGACCTGTGCTGTGGTCATGTGACCGAAAGCCTTTACGGTCGAGAGACAATGTGTAAGAAAGACAGTCGAGTCCAGGACAGCAAGAGAAGGACTGTGCTGTACCTTGTGAGTCCTCGAAAATGTAGCTGTACGAGCTAGAGAGACTTGTAGTGATTAGTTAGGCAGTTCTGTAGTGTAGCAAAGCATTTGAAGTTAGTGCAGCCAATTATGTTTATTGGCTGTTGTTGATGTAAGTGTAAATAAGCCGTCACATTGTTTATTCAAGCTCTTGTTGTCAAGTTGATGTTTTAGATGTGTTATGTTGTTGGGCAGTATTTGCAGAAGGCCTAATTGAGAAGATCGTAACAATATAATCAGTATTTGCAATAAAAAATTAGTTAATTGTGTATTCTTCTGTTGAATCAAAGGTCCCAAGTTCCAATCGATATGGCAAAAGATATAATTTAAGTTGTACTTTCAATATGAATAAGAAAATGAGATTTATACGAGTTTGTACAGAGTAGAAGGTAATATGCAAATACATAGCTCAGAATGTCATAAGAAATTAGTTCACAATAAAATGAAAGAATTGCGACTTTACAATTTTAATATAAACTCTTCGATTCTATAAGACTAAGACTTCTTATTGATCCTTATGGAAATTTGTTGTGATTACAAGGACTCCCTTTCTCATATAAAGACAACACAACAGAGACATACACATAAATAGAACAGACATAATTTCATGATATTGTTGATATTTTAAATGATCATTAACTAAATATTATGTATTTATAGTTTATATATTCTAGGCCTAATTTAAACGATGATATCTATAATGTGTATATATCATAACGGCCAGCGTTTATCGGCTAATGGTAAACTAAACTTTTTTTTTTTTTTCATAAAGAAGGGTAGATAATCTTGAAACATTGTAACATTGTATTAACGCAGTTACCTACCCTATGTCGTTGTTTTGAATAAAATAATTCTAATTCTTCTTCTTAATGTGACGTACATATTAGCTCCCCTGATTTATGCAACCTAATTTTAATTGAACATTTTGTTTTTATTATAAGAAAGACTGTGTAGCAGACTACGAGGTCGTACTTTCTACCTAGATATAGGCAACACCCACTTTTCATTAACTATCTGGAATTAGAAAGGGCTCCGAAAAATAGCATGGCTCAGAAGACAAGAAAAGGCGTGGCTTCTGGGGCGCCTCCCCAAACCCTCAGGGGCTCGCTGAAGGGACAATCACCTCTCCAGCAACAACTCTTGAAAGATCATCCTCCACAGTACTGTTTACTTGAAAATGATCAAGGAGACACTTTCTCCGATTAAAAAAAAATAAATCTAGTTTTAATGAACATTCATTAATTACACAAATTACACAAACATTTGCAAAGAAAAACTTGAATTTATGTTTTGTGTCTGACAGTTTCTTTTCCCCTTTATTACATTTTTTGAAGCCCTTCCGGACCTCAGAGTAGGAGTTTAAATCGCCACCACTCCAGGCCCCTGATGGCTAATAGGGGCGCAAAAAAATGTTTATCGGAGGGTACGCGAAAAGAAAAAGTTGGATATAAAATTGTTTTAGCGGTAAAGTTTCTAAGGAGAAAAAACAGGAGGGGAAGGAGGGAATTCGAAGGGTTTAAACGCCAAGCAGTCGCGTTGAATAAATATTCTTAACCACCCTTTTGCTAGTTTTGATTCACTGTTTAAGTTTTCATGACATTCCTTGTGGCTGTCTTTTATAAGGGCTTTTCTTTTGGCCTCGAAATTAAGCCTTAATATTATAATCTTTAAATATTTAAACATTTTCTGGCATGGTGTTGAAAAATTCAATCATTTTAAAAAGTCGGATTTGCTTTTGGTCGCAAAAGCAACGAAATATTTATTTAATCCTTAATTCGTGCTGGACTTTTTATTGTTAACTTTTGATTGCAAAAATTATAATTTCCCTTTGCAGACATGGATAGGTTTCTTATTTCACTCTATTTCTATACCGACCATACGACCATACGTTTTTGTCAAAGTCGAAGGTATTATTTGAAATTAAATTATGTATGCTCGATCGATACACAGATCAATTCGTTGCCAACGTGGTTGAATGCTAAGTAAATTTTAAGTCCTAACCTAATGAAACTTTAAATACGTGATTGCCTATTGATTGTTCTCTCTCTCTCTCTCTCTCTCTCTCTCTCTCTCTTTCTCTCTCATTCTCTCTCTCCCTCTCACTGCACCCCTAAGCTGTCAAAAGATAAGTTATTGCCTTAATAATTAAAATTTTGTTCAAATTATCAATACATTTATAATATATATATTATAGATATATCTAGATGTGGGCTCTATTTAGTCTTATTTAGACTGTCAAGTGTAGGCCCCTATAATGAGGGTATGTCAAAAGTGCGCGCTATAGTTTGTTATTTTTAAACTTATAACTAAAACGAAGTTCGTATCAAAATTATTTTTAAAAAAACAACATTTGAATCAGTATTCTATTCAATGAGTTAATTAATAAATGGAAAATATATTTTATAATGATCCATTGACACTTTTACCATTGTGACCTTAGATGCAAATTTTTTGTACCAATGCTCGAATCTATGAATGAAGCTTGAGTTATTAATGAAGAAGTACATGACCTTTTAAAAAAAAGTGACCTCCCCTGAAGTTTTTCAATGAAAAGTGGTGTAATTTTTTGAAAAATCTGCTTGCATATGTAATTTTAAAAAATAGATGGTTCACTTTCGGAAAAGAAAACAAGTAGCCGTTGTATCAGAACTTTGAATGATCTAAAATTTTCATTTTTCATTTTCTTCTCTAGTTTCTGAGATCTAAACGGGACGGACGGACGGACAGACGGACAGACAGGCCACACAAAACTAATAGTGTCTTTTCTCCTTTCGGGGGCCGCTAAAAATCACCAATTAATTAATTAATTAATTAGAGGTAATTAATTAATTTCGTTTGGCATAGAAAAGGGAAATAAATTTTACACTACTGTGAGACATGTAAATGTGCAGTTCTTTCCCTTACATATTTTTATTTTTATTTTTAAGTAATTTTTTTTTATTTGCTTTTTAGGGGCCTGAGTCAATTTTCAAGTTTCTGAATCCGACAAATGCGACAATGTGTTTCGTTCTGTGTGACCAGTTCTTAGTAAATTTTTTGATCAGTTAGAACTTGTCGTAAAATGTCGTTTTTAAGGAATGTCCATTCTTGCATTCTCTCATTCAGACATTTTCTATCTCTCTATCACTTTTCTTCTTTCTTTCATTTAAAAAAATGTATTTAAAAAAATGAACTTACACAGAAATATTGATATACTATAATGTATTTTTTGTTTGTGTATGGTTTGTTTTAAACTTCAGCAAATTCAGTCCAAAACTAGTCAATGTGGCAATCATACCATCACCAATCGTATGACTTTACCAATGAAATTTCAAGTCTGCTATCTTTTCAATAAATAATATTGATAGTTATCCAAAGTTTAGTCGATCTACTGTATCTATTTACTGTAAACATAAGTTGTTTTTTTTTTTTCATTGATTCGATTTTTAAATATAATTTTTTGTGATGTTTTAAATAAAAAAAGACAGAGAGAAATATTTCCAATAAAATATTGATCCCAGAAATCGTGTTGTGCCAGGCCACGGATCGTTAATCAAGTTGACTGCCTGTTGGCCAGGTTTCCAAACTCCCACAATGCAACAGTCAATAACAGTTACCGATTGTTTTTCTCGATGCTTTCCTAGCTCCTGTGATTATATCGATACTTTGAAGTAGCCCCGGCAGGGGGCGCTGTGCACGACGAGGCTACTTTTAATTTTTTCTTTCATTATTCATACTTTTTAATGTCTTGTGTCAAACGTTTACAATACAAACGCACGTGGATAAATAGTTTTCAACTTAAAATGTAAAATTTTATTTATCTTTTTTTTTTGGTTTTCGGAAAATCAACCTCGGTATTCTGAAACCTTGATCGTAAAGTTTCGGCTCCTAGAGTTCTCGTGCTCAAAGAGGAAGTACCAGATAGCAGACGATATTTAAATTTGTGTTTAACTGTTGAGCTATCATAATGGTAGCTGTAAAATAGTTTACGGTAATTCGCTATTCCACTTTCTTTCAGAAGTTTCTGGATAATGGTGTTGTTTTTTAATCAGTTGCTTAATTCTTTATTTTTAGATTATAAATACTAATATTCAAGTTTAGAGTAACTAATATATACACTATCAGGGCCGGCCTTAGGCATAGGTAAACTAGGCAGCCACCTAGGGCCTCCGATTTGTGGGGCCTTCTCAGGTGACAATTTTTCTAGAGAAGAAATAGCTAAATTTGTGCCCAATGTACACTAGGGTGATGTGGTTTTCAATAAAATGCGTAATTTTATTTTTTAGCTGTTTATTTTATTCTTATATTTTACTTGAGCCACCAAATTCACTTCGCCAAGGGCTACCATTTATCTAAGGCCGGCACTGTGTCACTAGGCTACGTTTGATACTGTTAATACTCCACTGCTAAAGTTCTGTTAATTCTCTGTTGTAATAATGTATCGTTCCACAGAAAGCTATTTTTTAAACTGTTTATTTTTAACAACATTGTTCCACTACATTGTTGCATTAGATTGTGCCACTAGATTGTTCCACTAGATCCAGTGGAAAACGGTGGAAATGTCAAATAAAGTTTCCCTTTCAGACCTTGCGAACTATGGGGCAGATGATGTTAAGGTCATCTGTTTCTTTTGGCCAACGGTTAACGAGCAGGGTGTCATGTGGCCAGCACAACCAACCACCTTTACTTTCCCCAACTAAAGTCAGGTACCCATTAGAGTTTGAAGGATTTAGGGGCGCCCTAAAAATCTCGAAATTCATAATCCCAGTCTTCACCGAGATTAGAACCCAGGACCCCAGGTTCAGAAGCCAAGTGCTTAACCACTTAGCCACAGCAGCCCCTGATGGAAATGTAGTTGTTTACGTAATTCACACCATTGACCCTTGACCTGACATTTGTCTACACTTTAGCATCTCTTCTCATTTACAGTTTAGCATTTAGACATCAACTTTGATCGCAGTTATCTAGCTTTAATATTTTCTTATGCTAATCGCGCTTACCTCATTTTAAACTTTTAATTGTAATTTTAATACTATTGGCGCTAAATCCTTTTATATAGAAAGAAGATGCACAATAATTTCAAGTTGACACGTTGCTACAAAGCTTCTGCGCTGGCGGATTCTGTTTAAAGATAAAATACGAAAAGGGGGGGGGGGTAGACCAGAAAAGGTTGAAGACCACTGGAATAGACCGATGAAGGCGTGTTAATATCATGAAGAGATAAACTTAGATAAGCTTAAATAGACTTTTATTTATAAATACACACAACTTTAACTTTAGAGTACATATATACTGATAATGCTGAGTTACAAATGTAATAATTATATTAACAAAATCTAACTTACTACAAATACATGTCTTACGTCTCTGGGTAGTCTCCCCTTTTAACCTGCACATCACTCTTATTATTCCTCTTCAATTACTTTCATCAGAAATTCTCTAGCCTACACAACCAAAACATCCGCATAACTTTCGTCATGGCTACAAGAGCAACAAGCTCATACAGTCCATTACACAACTTACATCCTTCCTAGCAAAATGCTTCATAAATAGCAACAGGTTTCTTGTCTAGGAATAAAGTTATTAAGGTAGTATGGCTCGTGGTACAAGCCAAGCAAACAAATGATGCACTTGAGGGCAACTTTAGGACACTTTAAAGCAGAAAGTAAGGTGTATGTAAGTATGTATGTATATCCGGAATAGAAATGAAAACCGTTTGACCAATCTTGATAAAATTTGGCATAAAATTTCTTTAGATCATGGCGTGTATGTTTAATATCCCTCCTATAACTTTAGGGCCATAAAAATAGATAAAAAGTACCTAATTGTATCTCTATTAAATAACAAAACTTTTTAAAAAATCGGGTAAACCCGTTTTCACAGAAATTTATATTGGATATGAATTTATCTCGGATGAACGGGTAAACCCATTTTCAGAATCTACTTTTATTTTCGTGTCAAATTTAAAAATGTGAAGGGAACATTCTCCATGTTTGACAAAGATCTAAATTCAATCCAGTAGATAGTAATAGCCTCAGTAGATCAGTAATAGCCTAACTAAGGCCCGCGGGTTATATCCGGCTAGTAATTCACAAAGATAGAACTATTGGAGGGGGCTTTTAATATGCTATTTTCTTTCTAAAGAATGTTTATCCTGGGAATTAATAAAAAGCCAACAATTTGAAAACATATATCTATTTGGAACTAAACAATATCGAGGGAGCTAAATCGAACTTCAAGAAGGGAAGAGATTGGAAAAAAAAACCTCATCAAATAGCTACATTTTAAAAGCAACTTATAAACATTTCTTTTATTCTCTACTCGGATACACTAATAAGCTAGCTATTTATAGTTTAGATGAAAATCCATAATTATTGCGCATCGAGTTTATTCTAGTCATTCAACCAATATAATCATAGCCGTGCAGCCATCTTAATCTAGCCGTACAATCATCATAATCTAGCAGTGCAACAATCACAGTTTTTTTGATGAATAAACTTGTAAAAGATTTTTTTGTTTAATCTCGGCAGGTCTACCAGGAGACGAGCCCATACTCAGAAAGAGGAAAACCCGTCAAAAACTCGGGGAGGTGGTGGACACGCTTCTGCCCCCCGAACATAAGGCGGCACGCAGAATTATACGCCGGTCCCAGAAGCGTCACCCCGGGATGGCGGGGAAAAACAACTTGACGCTCTACGAGAGGATCATGGCCTACCGGCAGCTCAAGACGACCGGAAGTTCCGGGTCAGCTGACAGCGAGGTGGGTTTTATATCAATGTTTGAGTTTCTTTCTTCAGTCACGTGATGCAGATATAATCTTTTGGGTCTCATCTTTCTTTCATATCAGTTTAACGCATGTAGGCTTTAAGATCATTGCTATTGTGAACGCATGCATTAAGGTCGGTAGTGTCTAAGAGAACTGTGCTGTGGCCTCACATATTATATTGATTTAAATGTCATCTTCGAAAAATGGTGAGGTGGTCGTACGGCTGTTTGTTAGACTGTATAACTTAATGTTTTGTGTTTGAGTCCTAATGAAGGAACTGGGAATGTTTCGTGTGACTGGAGTTTTGAAGTGATGTTACTCTGTTCTACTAGCTCCTAGTGTCTACCTAACTACCTGACTACCTGTCTATCTAATTACCCGACTACCTGTCCATCTAATTACCTTACTAACTGTCTATCTGATTACCTGACTATCTGTCCATCTGATTACCTGACTAGCTATCCATTGATTACCTGACTATCTGTCCATCTGATTACCTGACTAGCTATCCATTGATTACCTGACTACCTGTCCATCTGATTACCTATCTATCTGATTACCTGACTAATGTCCATCTTATTACCTGACTACCTGTCTATCTGATTACCTGACTATCTGTCTACCTAATACCCTGACTACCTGTTTATCTAATTACCTGACTACCTGTCTACCTGACTACCTTTCTATCTGTCTACATGACTACCTGTCTACCTGTCTATCTAATTACCTGACTACCTGTCTATCAGATTACTTTACTGTCTACATGACTACCTGTCTACCCGACTACCTGTCTATATGATTACCTGACTACCTGTCTACCTGAATACCTGTATAATTAACTGTCTAATTGACTACCAAATGTCTTCCTACCTTTCTACCTGACTACCTGTCTAACTGGCTACATGTCTAACTGACTACATTTCTAATTGCTTCCTTTCCTGCTGCCTGTCTAACTACCTGACTACCTGTTTACCTACTTCTCTACCTGATTACCTGTCTACCCTACTACCTGTCTGTCTGCCTGTCTACATGTCTATCGGAATACTTGACTTTCTGTCTATCTTATTAACTGACTACCTGTCTACCTGACTACCTGTCTACCTGAATACCTGTCTAATTAACTAATCGTCTAATTGACTATCTACATATCTACCTACCTATCTACCTGACTACATGTCTACCTATCTACCTGTATACCTGACTACTTTTCTACCTTACTAGCTGTCTACCTGACTACTTTTTTATCTTACTACCTGTCTACCTGATTACTTAACTACCTGACTACCTGTCTACGTGACCATAGTTGGAAAAAGAAATAGAAAAGAAAGTAGATAATTGTGCTGGCTATCCAACATCCTCATATTGATGTGAATTTTTCTGCTATTACCCTCTCTCTCTCTCTCTCTCTCTCTCTCTGTCTCTCTCAATCTATGTCACTCTTTCTTTATATCTCAATTCTCTCCATCTATCTTTCACTTTATTTAACTATTATATCTTCCTATCATGTCTATATTTAACTAAACTATCTTCTTCCTGTCATGTCTATGTTTAACTTAACTATCTTCTTCCTATCATGCCTATGTTTAACTTAACTATCTTCTTCCTATCATGTCTATATTTAACTAAACTATCTTCTTCCTATCATGTCTTGCCGAGTCCGTCTTTTGACACAAATTGTGGTTTTCATTCCGTGACGACTATCGAACATCCATACGGAAATTAAGATAATTACGCCCTAGCATAAACGGCTTAGCATAAACCTCTTAGAATAAACCTCTTTCATAAGCCTTTAGAATAAACGTTTTAGCATAAGCCTCTAGCATAAACCTCTTAGAATAAACCTCTTTCATAAGCCTCTAGCATAAACTTCTAGCATAAACCTGTAGCAAAAATCTGTAGTATAAGCCTCCAGCTTAAGCCTCTAGCATAGACCTGAAGAATAAACCTCTTGCATAAACATCCAGTAGAACAGATAGGTTGCAGGCAGAGTTGGAAGTCGGGTCAACAGGCTGAACAGCATTTCAGACGCCGACCGGTCAACCACTCTCTTCGTATACCTCATGTTATCTCATCTAGTCTTGCAGTTGTGTATTGTAATTAGCCCAAAGAAGGCAACTCAATTAGGACAGGTATTTATTTACAGGACAACACTAACACATAATTACAATATCTGCATTAAGCACAGCTTCTTCATGACATGGGCTGAACTCCTTGCTTCTCCTATGTCAGCATTCAGTCTAAGTCTAATCACTATCGGTGCACGGGCTACAGCGCACCACTAACTTGGATGGCGGTGTGCAAGACAGGGCTATCACAGTGTTTTACATATAAGTAAACCTTCTCGAACTAATGTCCTTTACTTTAACACTGCCCGCTCTATTGTAGTACGCTGGAATCTGTAATAAAGCACTAATCAATTATTTATAACGGGCTCTTGTTATGCTGGTTACTCTGAGTGACGTTATTACAACATTACATTTCTTTGTTTTCATACTTTCTCTTTGTTTGCTTTAAAAAAAGGTCTCTTTTTATAAGCTGCCATTGAAAGGTCTTTTTTTATTCTTTGTTGCTAACCAGCATTAAATATTGATACTGTGTATTGTTTCAAGCAATACCAGAGATGTAATAGATTTCTATGGCCACTTTCTTCCTCGATGTAATCAAAGAGTTGTATAATCTATTGAGTTGCGCAAGGTATTGTTCATATAAGTGGCTTACACGATTTTTTTTGCTAGCCCACTCAAAGGCGTGGTGGGTGAGTTTTAAGACACTTGACTTCCGAAACTATGGGGTATTGAGTTCAATCTCAATGAGAGAGAGAGAGAGAGAGAGAGAGAGAGAGAGAGTGGCTTAAAGAGTGTGAAAGAGAGAAATAGACGATGAGAGATGGAGCGAGAGAAAGAGAGAGAGGGGGAGAGATGGAAAGGGAGATTGAGAGAAGGCGTGTGAAAGAAAGAAAGAGGGACAGAGAGAGAGAGAGAGAGAAAGTAATAGAGAGATAAAGGGAGATTGAAAGAAAGACATAGATAGAAAGAGATAGAGAGTGGGTGAAAGAGTGCAAAGAGAGAAATAGAGAGGATGAGAGATGAAGTGATAGAGAAAGAGAGAGGGGGGAAATGGAGAGTGAAAGTAAGAGGGGCAGATAGAAAGAGAGAGAGAGAGTGGTGGAGAGGTAAAGGGAGATTCAGAGAAAGAAAGGTAGAGAGAGAGAGAGAGAGATACAGAGAGAGACACGGAGAGACAGAGAGATAGAGAAAGAGAGAGAATATATATATATATATATATATATATATATATATATATATATATATATATATATATATATACAGGGCCGGTCCTAACAATTGCGGGTCCCTATGCAAAACTGATTGTGCGGGGCCTAGTCTGGGTGGCAATAAGGATAATAAGTGAAAATTAAGATTTTGTATTAGAAAAAAAAATCGACTTTGCAGAACATTTCCAGGAATTTTTCGTATAGATTTTGCAATTTAATATTTACACATAGAATTAGCGCGGGGCCTATGAAAGCGCGGGGCCAACTGCGACCGCATAGGTTGCAGTGGCCTAAGACCGGCCCTGTATATATATATATACACAGAGAGAGAGAGAGAGAGAGAGAGAGAAAGAGAGAGAGAGAGAGAGAGAGAGAGAAGACCAGTACGAAGATGCATCAGAAAAGTTCTAGGGAAGTTAAAGATGGGGGATACGTTGCAGTGCTGATCATTTAATCACCTCGTCACCTCCTGGCCACAAAAAAACAGATGACATTCTAAGTGTCCTATTCACTGCTAGCTCCATAAGATAAGCCTTAGGCTTTCTCACTACGTAGATTTTTGACCTAAAACTTTTTTGGAAGCGAACTAAGCGGTTTTTTACCTATTCTTTTATTGGTGACGTGGTGGTCGAATGGTTAAGCGCTTGGCTTCCGAACCTGAGGTCCCGGAATTTAGTTGGGGAAAGTAAAGGCGGTTGGTCGTTGTGCTGGCTACATAACTCCCTGCTCGTTAACCGTTGGCCAAAGAAACAGATGACCTTAACATCATCTGCCCCCTAGATCGCAAGGTCTGAAAAGGGAAACTTTGCTTTACTTTTATTCTTTTATTATTGTTGCTATTCCTCCTATTAGCTTGCAAATTCTTCGTGGGTTACGAGTGGATCTCAAAAACGGCTCCAACGATTTTCCTAGAAATTTAAGTTTATGTATATATTTCGGTAAAACAAAAATAATGATGATGATTTCCTATATCTTTTTCATTTAACACGCGTAGGACGTAATCATCTTTTTTTGAAGCACCGTCTGTATTTTATAAGAAAGTTATATGTCCAGCAGTTAAGACAAGGGACATTACTCACGTGTACAAAGGAGGATAACCCTTGTAATAGTACAAAAACAATTCCAGGATGGGTGACTGGTTGTTTGATATACACTCTTGACAGTCTCGATGGTCTCGGGTTCGAATCACGCCCGTCACCTTCCCCCGCCATCGGTCCTTCGTGAAGGTATATACATGCAAAACAAACAACCCTCATAATTTGTGTGTGTGTTTAGAATAAAGGAAATTAGCATAGAGCCGTACACGGAGTATAACGCCAGTGTAGGACCATATTTTAAGCAGCAATATTGACACTAATATAGACATAAGCAGGGCCGGTTTTAGGGCAGTGCGGCGGGATGTAACTCAGGGACCTCCACAATAGAACCCCCCCCCACCCAACAGCAGACTTTTAAAAATCCGAATTTCGACGGGTCAGAAACGTACACGTTTTTTGAAGTTGAAAATCGCATTTCGCATTTTTACTGACAATACTTTAAATCTTACGGTTGGCAACGTTGGTGCACTGGCGGATCCAGGGGGGGGGCGGTAGGGGCGATCGCCCCCCCCCACTCGGCCGACCCCCCCCTCCCCCTCGAAGGGGGGTGGGGGACGAATTTTAGTATAGAATTCACACAATTTGTATACAAATTTATCACTTATGTTAATAATATATACTAATTATTTATATTTCAACCTATTCTTTGTATTATTTCGCCCTCTCCTCTAGTATGTTGACCAATTTGGTGGGGTCGGGAGGGGACAATGGTATCAATCCCCCCCCCCCCATACACTTTCGAGTGGGGGGGGGGCGGTCCAATTTATTTGTAGAAATCACAGCTTGCTAACAGAATCAATTAAATATCTATATGATTAAAATTTGTTATTGATATCTTAACCGATCTGTTTACCGTTTGGGGATGGGGGGGGGGGCGAATACCTCTACTGTCCTTCCCACCTAAACCATTTGAGTGGGGGGGGGCGGTCCTACTTTTATGGAGAAATCATAGTTTGTGAACAAAATTAGTTGAATTAATCTATAAATTTTATATTATGTCGCTCCCTTTCTGGTATCTTGGTCGATTCGGTGGGGTTATGGGAAGGGCGATTGCATGTACTGCCCTTCCCACTCTAGCCCTCTGAGTGGGGGGGCGGTCCTATTTTTATGGAGAATCATAGTTTGTGAACAAAAATTAGTTGAATATCTATATAATATAAACTACGTATTGATATGTGAACCCATTGTATATTATGTCGTACCATACTCTAATCTCAAATTGTATCATTAGTAAATTGAAATGAAAAAGGGTTGCACCAGGTGGGAAGGGTGATATATGCAATTGCATTTCCCCCATCGGACAAACCAATACTTTTTCTTTTAGTATTATAGTTTAGAAATTACAAAATGTAAAAAATCTGCCACTAATATAATTTATATATACTATAAATTAAATTCTTATATCGAGTCGCCCTACTTTTTTTTTTATTCTTTAATGCCAAATGCAATCTTTAGCAGAAATTATTAAACGAGCGAGGATTAATCGCTTTCATTCTACCGCCCTTCCCATTTCCAGAGTTTATGTAATTTCACATGAATTTATCATAATTAGTTTAAGAAAGACTTTGCATTGGAAAAGTTAGAATTCAAACGAAATTTTTCAGTATAAGAATCATGATTGAGATGAGTTCTAAACCGAAATAAATGCATTTATAGTCGCCTTTTCCCAACCTTTACTCAATCGGATATTTTTCTAGTTAAATAAATTTGGGACTAAAACTCACAACTTATATTACAATGTTATTGAATATTATTTATCGAGTAATTTTTTTTCGGCGGCGATCCTCAAAGCCAAAATCTAAATATGTGGGTATCTTATCTTTTCAAGGAACAAATCGGTTTTATTTGCAATGTATTAAGGGCGTATAAATTCATATTAGAATATCTTTCAAGTGCAATATTATTCAATAGTATGAATAGTGAGCTTTAGGTCAGGAGAATGCGTTTCTGCAGTGAAAAATGCCAGAAAACGCTTTTGGCGTCGGGGCTTCGCCCCGAACTTCATTGATGAATAATGAGCTGTAGATGTCAGAAAACGCTTTTGTCGTCGGGGCTTCGCCCCGAACTCCATTAATGAATAATAAGCGTAGATGTCAGGAGAATGCGTTTCTGCCGTGTAGAATACAAGAAAATGCATTTGTCGTCGGGGCTTCGCCCCGAACTTCATTGATGAATGATGAGCTGTGGATGTCAGGAGAATGCGTTTCTGCAGTGAAGAATGCAAGAAAACGCTTTTTGCGTCGGGGCTTCGCCCCGAACTTTATTGATGAATAATAAGCTTTAGATGTCAGGAGAATGCGTTTCTGCAGTGAAGAATGCAAGAAAACGCTTTTGTCGTCGGGGCTTCGCCCCAAACCCCAATAGGGAACCTTATAGCGTTGCCCCACTTTTTCGCCGAAGGTTGAGAAATGCTGCTTTTTAAAATTCCCATATATATATATATATATATATATATATATATATATATATATATATATATATATATATATATATATGTGTGTGTGTGTGTGTGTATGTGTGTGTATGTGTATGTGTGTGTGTGTTCTGTACACACGTTTATGCATAGGGTTAGGGTTTACTGGGCGTTAGGGCGTTAGGGTTAGGGTTTGGAAAAAAATCGCCCCCCCCACTCCAAAGTTCTGGATCCGCTAGTGCGTTGGTGTGATAAAGAAGTGTCCGCTTGTAGCAGTTCCGGTTTTTCCGCGTCAACCCAGGACTATACCCTCCACAAATTATTACTGTAGTATGCGTATTAAATATTTGAAAAATAAGAAAATGAGATTAATACATAATATATAGATATAATTATTATTAATTAGCGGATTTTTTAAAGCTTTCTAAAAAGTGTAGGAGCCAGCACATAAATCCTGCCCCGGGGCCTTCACTTACTTATATCCGGCCCTGGGCCAAAATTAAAAACTAACGTGTATTAAAATATTTAGAAATGGAAACGGCTTGAAAAGTTATAAAATTGAAATTAAAGAAAATATTGATATTGATGTATAAATACAATCTTGTGGGTCAGGCCCTGCCTAAAGATCTATGACCTCTAAAGACGATATACCTTCAACTGCCCCAATCAAGAACAAGGCCAAAAGGATCTAGTATAAGTTGTCCCTAAGCCACTCGAAATGAGTTTTTTTTTTCTTTTTGGATAGGCTTTTTTTTTTTGTTTTAATTTGCGTCATTTCCGCTGTCATGGTTGCTAAGGGACGGCATCACTTGTTTATAGTTTATTTGCACTGTCGTCTCCCCTTTGATTTTTTTCCCCTCTGTATTGTTTTAAAAGCTTGTGATGCTTGCTGACTGCTTCAAAGGCACGTGAATACACTCTTGATGACACACACACGCACGCACACGCACACGGACACACACATAAGCACAGAAGTAATGCTACACAGCGCACTTCGAGTTATACAGTTAGTGTGTCTTCGTACCGGAAAACAAAACAATAATATTACGAATAAAAACAACAGAAAACTACGTACTGCAAAATACAAACACTAAATACATCACTGCCCTAATGATTTGTAATCGATTCTTTTTCCTTGATATTGACTTGACCGATTCTTAGTTCATTGAACACATTCTATAGTTCCTGTTCCCTTTCCCTTAATGATCAATCTGGGAGGAATTCGCTTTCAATACGTAAAAGACGGATCGATCCTCGTTCCAGTTATTAAGAAATCGATTTTATTTTTAAATTACATTTCCAAATATTACATCATGAGACTGAGTCTGAGTCTGAGGGACGGCATTTGTATACAGCAGCCAATCAAGGAATATGGCCAGTTCGATCTCGTTGAAATCGATAAATTAAAATAAAAATGATTTTGTCTACCTAATTCGATCGATATGGATGACAATACTATTTTCAAGAATATTCCATCTGCATTATTGCTAGTTTCTGTATGTTAGCCTTTACATAGATTGGTGAGGCTTTACATAGATTGGTGAGGCTTTACATACATTGATGAGGCTTTACATAGATTGGTGAGGGTATACATACATTGGTGGGGCTTTACATAAATTGGTGAGGCTTTATAGGATGATTAGAGTATGTCACAAATATTCTATCTGCATTAAAGCTAGTTTCCGTATGTTAGTCTTTACATAGATTGGCGAGGCTTTACATACATTGGTGAGGCTTTACGGGATGACTAGACTATGTCACGAATATTCTATTTACATTATTTCTAGTTTCCGTATGTTAGCCTCTATAATTAGATTGTTGAGGCTTTTCAAATATTTGTGAGAGTGTATATAGATTGGTGAGGCTTTGCTTAGTTTGGTGAGGCTTTACATAGATTGATAGGTTATATATAAATTAGCGAGGCTTCGCATTGATCGGAGAGCCTTTTCTTAGATTGGTGAGGCTTTACGTACATTGTTGTCCTTTACGACCCCACGATGACCTGCTAACTATCGTAAAAAAAAACGCAAGCTGAAAATCTATGACCATATCACATGATCTTCGGGGCTCGCTAAGACCTTCCTTCTGGGAACAGTACCAGGAAAAAGTAGAGGAGGCAGACAGAGGAAGCGATGGGAGGACAACATAAAGAATGGAGGGGCATGCCATTGCATGATTTTCTTACTAAGGCTAAGGACAGACAGGAATGCAGAAGGACGGTCGACGAATCTTGCGTGGTGCCCCAACGGCCCAGCAGACTAAGGGATAGGTAAAGGTAAAGGTAGAAGGTTATGAGGACTTGTGAAACTTTATGTAGGCTAAAGAGGCTTAATGTAGATTGTTAAAGCTTCGTGTAGATTAGTGAGGCCTTACATCAGTGTGCATCTGGCATCTATGTAGATAAGTTAGGCTTTGTGTAGAATGAAGAGGCTTCATTTTATATCTTATCTACGTAGCTCGGTTATCTAATGAAATGGATTTTATTAAAATAAAGGCATATGAAATACTGACATTATTATACTAGCAATAATTAATAGATCAGAGCAGCGTTTCACAATCTGTGGTACATCTTACCCTGGGGGCACTTGGCATGGAGGTGGTTGGGTACTGGACAATAAATGTGGTAACTGTAAAGTGATTGTATTGTTGGAGGTGATACTGAGAAATAATTTGGTTAAAAACACGCTGTTAAAAACTCGTTATATATCAAATATTCTAGCATTATATTAAACGTAGTATCCCCTCTTCTATACACCACTACGATTTTACTTTGAGGTCTTACTTATTAACTGCATGAACACAGACCATCAATACACATCTCATCCTTTCCGACAGTGGTTCCCAAAGCTTGCTAAAAAAAATCGCCTCACTCAAGGCGCTTCTCAAATTGTGTTTATTCGCATTGTATTTACACTTTTACAATGTAAAGTTAATGCCGTTATTTCTTCCCTTAACAAACGTGATTTCTTAATGAAACTCCATATTGTAAAAGCATGGGAACCGCTGGCTTACTAAATGTTGTGATCTCAAATTAATTCATGATCATAATCCTTTAGTGTTTTTTTTCTTACATTACAATAGCTCTTTGACCTTTAACCCCCTATTTATATATCACTCTCTATATACTTGTTTGTTCATAGATGTGTATATCTACCTCCATTCTAGGTGTTCTACATGTTTACTAATCTAAAACTCTCTTGGTATAAAGTTTCTTTATGGTTTCATTATCCCCTAGAAGAATGTGTATCCATAATTCCTCGGCAATGTATGTTAACAATTGATGTTCAATAAATTGGATTCTTTTTAAAGTGGCATTTTAAGTTTCAACTGTACCTGTCTTCTTTTATATATTATACTATACCTATTTTTTCTTTACATGTCTCAATAAATATATAAATATATATCTTAAACATGTATTAATTATCTTTAAGAGATTATTTTATTTGTTTGGTCAAAACATTTTTACTTCTAGAATACGAAGTATTAAACATAAAACACTAAAACATTATCTTCGAATTAAAAAAAAACAAAGCCTTATAAAAAACTTAGAAAATCCCAAAGGCACATTTCTTTTTCCATATGCTAGGACAAATCTGTACAAATACTCCTTCTACCCTAGTGTTATAAGAGCATGGAATGGGTTGCCTGAGTCAGCCAGGAAAAACAACGACTTGGCAGAATTTAAGTCATTGATTAACATGCATGACTTAATAGACCTAGGGACACGCGTTGGACGTAATCATCGTTTTTGAAGTAACGTCTGCATTTTATAAGATAAGAATTTGAACGAACATTATTTCCACATTAGTCATTTAGGTCACTATATATAATTAATATAAAATCGACCACCGGCGGACAATGTTTATGCTAGCCCTGGATGTGGCAAAATATGTAGGTCACAGCTGGGGCTGCGTACCACGGGAAATACTGAATTCCCAATTAATCTTCGGACTCGAAGACAAGCTTAATTATTATTATTATAATTGAAACAAAAAGACAAATTGATTAAAGATTAACAGAGGCCTATATATTGTGTATGTGTAATTAAAAACAAGAACATAAAAAAAAAACTTAAAAAAATCAAACAAAACTTATCTAAAGGGGAAGAACTCGGCCCTTACAATATATTATATATATATATCAATAATATATATATATATATATATATATATATATATATATATATATATATATATATATATATATATCAATAATGTACATATATCAAACAAATAAATAATTATCAATAGTTTTTTTTTAAATTGATTCACGTTTTGTTAGGTACAATACAAAAATTGTTAAAGTATCCACTGTATCGTAGAATGTCTAATGGAGGGATAACTTACAAACTATTTAAGGGGACTAAACCCAACAAATTAAACCATATCTGTGAATACTGAACGATTAGTCTCCCTTGTTGGTACGTTACAAGAAAATTAATGACAATTAATTAATTGATTAATGGACCTCATTCACCAATCGTAAACAAACAACATTTAGCCGCGTGGTGCTTTATCTCTTCAATATAATTTACAATCTCATGTTTAATTCATGATGGTTGTCACGTGACAGTTTTTTTTCCATTGTTTTATCAATAAGATCACGTGACTAAATGTTGTTTGTTTACGATTGGTGAATGAGGTCCATTGGCTACTATTTTTTTTTTTATTGATTCCTGTCTTGTCTATGCCAATGAATAAATATTCACTTGATCCGAGAATGGGTGTGGGAGAAATAACGTGTACACACTTTTTTACCAGACAGACAGAGTTGATATAAGCTTTGTACACAAAAAAACATCAATATGAAAAAGCTAACCATCTTAAAACCCAACCCTAAAATCTATTTTTTTAAAACAGCATTTAAATTCCATGGGGCAGCGTTTCGTTTCTGTAAATTTGCTTCAGCCATTGTGTTTCTTATCAGACACTCGACTGCCCTGCGTTGCAAGCGATGCTCGCTGGAGTCTAATTGAACACGTAGACGCTAAGTCAGACGCTACATTAACAATCTTAGCTCAGGAGCTGTAAAGCCATTCATTTTCAAATGAGCCTCTTGTTCGAGATTAAAACATTTTCAAAAAGTGTTACTGAAAGAACTAGGAGACATTAATTAGTCATAGCGCGATGCTAATCTTAATGGTACTAACGTAGAACACAGAGACGTCCACAAGAATACCCGGAGGCAAGTCTAATAGAGAAACTTGTATTGTTTACACTACCAGTCATTCCCAAACCCAGGGCCGGCCTTAGGGCACTGCAACATATGCGGGCGCAGTGGGCCCCGCACTTTAATTGGCCCCGCGCTAACACTAGTAAATTTTAACTTAACAGGGATTCCGCTTCCTCGGATTTTCCAGGAGCTTCTGGAAATCTCCTGAAATGATTAAAGTATCCTGAAAAGTCATAAAAATGTCCTAAAAATAGACAAAATTGTCATTTTTGGGGGCCATACAATATGGATGACTCCAATCCTACTCGCGAATAAAAAAAACCCGGTAATGTCAGCTTTCGTTTAATAAAAAATAATAGGGCGAATTTTAACCAAAACAAGAAGTTCAAATACTTAATTTACTGTAATAGTCACTGGCATATAAATATAGATCTAAATCATTTCTATCTCTTAAAAAAATCAAAAGCGATATTTTGCTATTCAATAGTAAATGTAATCGCTTGTCGTAGATGTCTTTTAAAGTTATCTTGATCGTGATTTTGTACTTAGTAAAGTTTGACCAAAATGCAAAGACGTATTTATTTTCTAACAAAAAAAATCTAAATTTTGACTTATTCTCCTTATCCCTATCCAGACTAGGCCCCGCGCAATCCGTTTCACATAGGGCCCCGAAATCAGTAGGACCGGCCCTGCCCAAACCTTTTCCCTTAAAGAAACACTTCGTGCAGTCTGAGTATTTACCGGAACAATTAGCTTTTTTTTTTTTTTTTTACAGAGATTAACTCTTTCTCTCCGAAGTAACGATACCATCGTTGATTTGATCCCATTAAATTAAATTATTTTTTGTTTTTATAAACTTTAATTTGTGTTATATAAAAAGAGCATGCATTCTCCTAAAATAGTATACCAAAAGTAACATTTTCTAATTTCCAACAAAAATGTTATTGACGTTTAATGACAACAAGGTAGAATATTCAAATGTCAAAAATGAACAATTCTGAGAAAGTGGAAAAATAATTACGGAGTCAAAGAGTTAATTCACGTGGTGGTATACTAGTTAATTATGCTAATAGTTCGTGAAACACCTACTGAGGCCTCGCGGAACACTAAGGTTCCGCGGAACACAGTTTGGGAAACACTGCACTAGAGAGCTCAGATGGGAAAAAAAAAAACACAACGTCACGAGTGAGTCTAGTCACCCAACTCGCGAAAGATCTAAACAATACATTGTCATGAGAAATAGTCCAGACATGTAAAACAGGCAAAATATAAAAATACGTTTAAAAAAACAACAACTCCACATTTACAACTATATTTCTCAATAATTTTTTAGTTTATTTCCCTTTTTGGAAATCAAATAACATAATTGATCACCTGTAATTAATGGACTAAATGGTTATTTTTTTTTTAAATGGATTCATGTATTGTCTTCGCCAATGAATAAGTGTGCAAAGTTTCAACTTGATCCGAGAATGTGTGTTGGGAGAAATAACGGTTCAGACTACTTACCAGACGGACAGACAGACAGACAGACAAATTGACAGGATGAGTTGAAATACGCTTTGTAGAAACACGTTACGGGTGACACAGAGTCGTCCAACTACCAAAAGATTTATATCTAACCAAACATATTTAAATATAAAATAAAGTATAGCTTTTATATAGCGCTACTTTCATGCTTATAGCATGTTCAGAGCGCTTTGGTCCAATCTCCAATCTTTGCGATGTGTAATGGTCCAGGCATCTACAAAAAAAAAAGTATATGTTGGTAATAGGAAATTGAAAACAAGTAAAACAGTACCAATGAAGTGAATGAAGTGTTAAATCTACAATACCTGACAACAACTTTAAAAGTAAACAAGCCTCTAAAACTAAATCTAATAATATTTTAAATGCTTGAGATGGTGAACGATTACATCATTGGCCTCCTTCAGACGCGATGTGACAATAGCCAGGAATGAGATGAAAGCCTGGGCATTAGCTATCGTTGGAACAATGTCGCCCTGGCAGGGAGTGACAGCAGTCCCCCCCCCCTCCTCTTCAAGCAGCTGAAGTGTCCAAAGGAACACCAGGTACCCGATACATTTGGGATCGACAGCATCGCTGGTTCTGTCACGGTGTAGCCATGTGTGCTGCAAAATGCTTAAGGGACACCAGCCCAGGGTGGACTCCCGAAGCCATTTCTATTTTTGTGTATAGCTGCAAGGCAGCAGATGTTAGGATTCAGGGTCTTCTTAGATGGGCCAATGCTAACGAGGCCCTCCTGCCCGGATATTATCATTTCTATTTATTGAAACTTTCGAAAGAGAGTGAGACTTCAAGGAAAAAACTTTCCCAGGGCCTGCACTTACTGAAATCCGGCCCTGAGACGAATATTACAGCCCGTTTACGAAATTGCATATAAATCAAACAAGCCAGTATAATTTTATAAGTTAATTACTGAATTGAAAACGTTAGAAAAGTTCATCCTTTTAAACAAGCGAAACATTTTTTTAAATGCTTTTTAACTCAGCACTTACAACTATATCTCTCAATAATGTAGTAGTTTTATTTTTTCGATATCAAACAAAATAATTAATTACCAACAATTAATTGACTAATTGGTTGATTTTTTAATTAATTCGTGTTTTTCTAGGTACAGTAAATAATTCATCAGAGAATGGGTATGGGAGAAATAACCTTTACAATTATCAATAGGGGGACAAAACTCGACATACTTAGCCATAATGTCAATACTGAAAGATTAGTTTCCCTTATTAGTGTCAAACAAAATAGTTAATATTGACTAATTGCTTAATATTTCTTTTATGTATTTATGTATTGTGCAAAGTTTCAAATTTGATCCGAGAATCGGGTGTTCAAACTTTTACCAGAAAGACAGAGTTGATTTAAGCTTTGTTAAAAGTGAAATAATGTCACTGCTAATTTAATTCTACGACTTTAGCCTTTCCTGGTCCAACAGTGATACAGTAAGATAAAGGGACTTGTCATGAGTTAAATATTGTATTTTTTCACACACACACACACAAGCACAAAGATCTGTTTGTCATTTTTTGAGAGCCTCTGTCTCGAAAGGTCCCTCTAGCTCGGTGCAAATTCATCCACAGACCAACGCAGGTCCGGGCTCCGCGGAGGACCAAAAATCTCTGGAACGCAGCGATACCGGGTGGGGCAGCGTCGACATCTCCCAGTACACGGGTAGGCGAGATGAGGACGAGGAGCGTAGGACGCCAACCCCACCTCCGACCCTGGCACTTGACGTCAGCAAGACTAAGAAGCAGGTACGCTATCCACTGTTTAACAGTTCATAGTTTCTGTTGTTGTTTTTTTTTTTCTAGCTAAACACTGTAGTTGTTAGTTGAGCTTGTGAGTTGTGTGTTTTTAGTACAACTTTTTCTGATGTGTAGTTGGTGTTAGTCATTCCAATGTTGTATTCGAAAAAAAAAAGTTACTAATTTTAACGGTTTTATTTCGCCTTTTTGCTTATTGCTTTAGTTTTCTGTTTTAGTGTAGAATCAACTTTAGTGTCTCTACCAGAAACGTTTAACAGTTAGTATCCAGTTACTAAAATAACAAATACTAATTCAGCTAGTTCCAAAAAAAATTGTACATGTTTGTACGGAACCAACCTCATTAAAAAAAAGTTCTCTTAAGTTGTTTTTTTTTTTTTTAATTTGGTTCCTGTTAGAGGTGCGGAGATCGAAATGGGGTGGGGCAGAGTTCGTTAAATAAAACATTTTTGATTGTTTGATGTAGGCTACTTTTGACTAGACATTGCTCGTTCACCTTTTTGACCAGACTTCATTCGTTGTACCTTTTGATCAGACATCGTGAGTCCACTTTTGACCAGACATCATTCGTTGTACCTTTTGACCAGACAACGTTCGTTGTACCTTTTGACCAGATATCATTCGGACCAGACATCGTTCGTTGTACCTTTTGACTAGGCATCATTCGTTGTACCTTTTGACCAGACATCTAGTCTTTTGACTAGACATCGTGAGTCCACTTTTGACATAAGACATCGGTAACTTAACCTATGGCCCACGGGCATGTCCTGTACGGCCCCTAAAAGTTTATGCCAAAACTGGATAATGAAATCCCAGGTACAAGGTCTCATTGGACCAGTTGCTTTACTTCTGCTGCCTGCTCCAAGCCTGTCGGAAATGTTTATCTCTTCCAGATTGAACAAAGTTGGACAAAACTGAAAGACAGTTCCGATTCATTTTAAATAATAGTATTAATACCACTGCTAAAAATAATAATAATATCGAAGCCCTTAGCATTTCTAGGAAGATCCTTATTACTTGTCAAAGGGCAGTACTGCCTGCAGACCTGCCATATCATCGGAAAATGTCTCAGTGAACAATGATACAACAATGAATTTTTTTTTTAACGAAGCTCAACCTTCACAGTACCAGAGAATGAAAATTAATTAATTAATTAATTCAATAAGAACGCTTGTCCTCGAGTCTGAAGATTAAAGAGGAGTGCATTTGAAGTGGCTAAGCAGTTCTAGCAGTCACCTTCATATTTTGCAATATTCATAGTCTGCCGGTGGTTGGTTTAAGTTATGTTTTCCCTGTCAACGTCTGTCCTCGGCAGTAGATTTCCTTTTGGTCTCAAATGTGTATCCCGTGGCTTCTATAAGAGATCTTCAGCTGTCTTGTTCGGAACCCGCCGGCTGACAGATGATGACGAATTGTAAACGTAACTCTTTCTCTCCGTTATTTTTCCACTCTTTGAAGGAGTTCTTCTTTTAGCTCGTTACTATTTCACTCCCCTGTTATGATTAAGCTTCAATAGCTTTGTTGTTTGTTATCAGAAAATGATGTATTTGGTATAGAATTAAAAGGGGAATGCATGCTCTTTTTATATAACACAAAGTCAAGTTTATAAAATTAAATTTTATTTGAACTTAATGAGGTCAAAATCAACGGTGGGATCGTCGATTAGGAGAGAAAGAGTTAAATATATTTAACACCATCTAAAGATGAAAATCACACAAAATTGTTAAGTATGTTTAAATATGCTAATACATATTAACCAGTTGAATATATTAGTCTAAACGCATGACTAGCTTAACACATGAAATTCGTAGGACATATGTATCATTCTCTCTCGAATTAACGTCTGTAATATATACGATAAGAAATGATTATAGTACAAAAAAGTGCAATATACGTGATATATATCGGGACAATTTCAACCGTTGATTTAATGACTACTCTCTAAATTTCTAAAACATATATGCTATCACTTAAGGAACTTTCTTCCGAGCCGTAACCTATTAAGTTTCACCATCTTATACCCAATCAATGCTCATTTATGAATCGGGCCTTTTGTTTACGCATGTGAGCGGTTCGCTTAAAGGTGAAACAATCAATAAAACTGCGACATATTTATTTAATAATTAATCACCAAGGGGCCTGACCCAAAACACTGAAACATCTTTTCTATTGCTTTGAGTTTTGATTGGATGCATTGATTATCGTCTGCTAGTGACGTAGTTAGATTCTATTTATAGTTTTGTTCTTTGCTTGCAACTGTGTCAACTCTTCCAACAGAAATCTGGACTTGGAATATGGACCAGAAGAAACACCACTCCAAAGTGCGGCCAGCCAAGAAAGGGGAGACAAGCCTACGTGTACAGCACTGAATTTTGTTCAGGAGAGAGAACTCTACACAAGCATCAGTCGCTAACTTGTTTGTCTCATTCTGAACCGGAACAAAGCAACTCTGACGCTACTTGTGATGTTCCCACAAGCCCACAGCTCCCGGACATAATTTCTGGTGAAGTCAAAGTCTCAGCGAATGAGAATGATTTCCGTCACATTAAGCTAGCTGCTAGGACGGATGTAGGTGAGTTGGCAGCACAAAATTCAGCACAAGATGACAACTATGACGACGAAATATCCACCAAAAAACAGAACACACTACTAAACTATGGTGAAAACGAAAGAAGGATATCTAGCGTTAAATCTGATGTCAAACGTAGATCAAAACTAATAAAATCGTATTCTGAATCTAGGGAGGAATCCCTTCAATCTCAAAATCGGATTAAGACAGTAAATTCCAACGAAGAGGATTTCTTTCAGAAAGAAAAAGAAGGCATTACGTTTGAAGAAAGGGATCCCAGTTGTTCAACTGAATGTTCTCTCATGTACACTAATGCAATTTGTAATGAAGTCGACACCCCCAAAATGTCAACTGAAACTCGCCTTGCGGACTCTCCGAGTCATTATCTGAGGAACGTATCTGTTGACAGTGAGGGTGAGGCTCTCTCCGCGAACTTGATTGACGAAGCACGAACACAAAGCGCAAGTCATTCATCCGAATCTCCAATTCTTAGGCTGCAATCTTTAAAGCCCGCTTACTCTGAATTCCCAGAGATCATTGACGTGAGCAGACGACACGTGAAGTACGTCTGCCTGGTGCGCTCAAAGTCGGAAGGCAACTGGGCCCTTTCTGGGAACTTGCCAGGTCAGAGCGCCAACGAGCACACAGACAAAGATGCTATTGAAGAAGCAGAGTCCATATCGACCGAAGTTCGAAAAGGCTCGGGTCAAGATGACCAAACAAGCTCTGATCATGATAACCTAACGACGAGAGGTCGAATGAGACGCAGGCATAATCTTGGATGGGATTCCGGAAAGAAAAGATCCGAAAGCGTTGAAGTCAGAAGATCTACACTCGAACTAGATCTAGCTCAGAAAGTCATCCTCAGAAAGCGTGTCCTTGACTCTTTGACGCCGGAAGAAAGAATCAATTAGCTGACAGATAAAACATAGAGTGACCTAAGAAACACATCACATGACCAACGTGATAAGTTTGATGACGCAAGCGGAAGAAGTCGATCAGCTTTTCTGAAGATTTAGCAGAAGATCGTTTTGCTTGGCTTATCATTGTCAGAGAGTGTTTCCATTGAGTTGAAGATTTAACAACAAATCTAATGCTTTGATAGCAAACAAAAAATCTGGACAGTGCCTGCTTATACACTGTGAGAGATACAAGCTGGTCGTTTCAGCCATTTTAATATCAGGAATAGAAATCGTGCAAATTATAAAGGTTCAAACAGTAATCGACTTATTCTTGTGTTAATTTTTTTTTAATAGGAAACCTCAGGATTTGCGCTATTCAATTTTAGCTTTATCATCATAGGAATCCTTGGGCCTTAGGCCTCTTTTCTTTGCCTCTTTTTTGGGCTTTACGTGCCTCTTTTATGGGCCATCTTGTCTCTTTTGTGGGCTTTTTTTTTTTTTTTTGTATGTTTTTATTTGCAAGTTATCATAATTCACAAGTATTAAATCATAAACAATTGAAAAGTGATTAACCTTAAAAATATAATAATAGTAATAGAAATATTATTTAATATCAAAGACATACTATCTCCAAAACTAAAATTACTTGTCAAATTTAAACATTATAAGCTCATAATTAATGTGAAATATTTGGTAAAGAAAGAAACTAGGTCAACTAATTTTAATGACATATTCAAAAGCGATTTGTATAAGAGCATAAAAGTAAATTATTTAGTTAAAAAACACTCGAATTTTAATGGAGCTATCACTTTGGATAGTTCATTGTGACAACACAAAAATATAAATTACCCATATATTTTGTTTCATTGCTCTAATTGAAATTCAACTTTTTACCTATTTCGAGAAACGCATTTAAATGAGAAAACAAAATAAACAGTGTTTTTTATTATAGGTTCGAATAAATGGGTCCAAATTTACCAAATTTCTATCTGAAGGTGTTGTTTAGTTGTTGTTTTTTTTTTTAAAGAAATTTCTGGTGTACAATTTTGAAAGATGTCAATACTACAGCTTCAGAGTTAGCATTGCACCAACTGTGTTTATTGTAATGCATCCAATTTGCGTAGCAATTGTTTCTTGAATTATACTTTTTTATTTTTTTTTTAATTCTTTTATTTTAATATATATATTTTTTTTTTTTCTTTTTTTTTTTTGGTCAAAAAATAAAAGAAATATAACAAAAGTATTTATCTCTATATTGGGTGGGATAGTTGTGCATTAAATCCAGTATTTCGTTATGTATTGATGTGGCAGTTGCCTTGCAGCTACACCCAATCATGGAAAAGGCTTCGGGAGTCAATCCTGAGGAAAAAGAAATCAGGAGTCGGCCACACTTAGGCAGTTTGCAGCACCGCAGTGCTACATCCTAGCAGAGCCTGCGATGCCGCCGCTGACTCCAAACTGTATAGGTACTTGCCTTTCCTTTAAATACATTAGCTGCGTGGAGAGGGGGGGGGGGAAACTGATGTGTGGGCGACATTGTTTCGACCATAGCTAATGCCCAGGCATTCATCTCATTTCCACGAAATGAACCATAGTCGCTTGAAGACTGAAGGAGGCCATACATACATAAGACAGTGTTATTTTGTTTGAGTCTTAATTCATAATTTATCTATTTTTTTTCCTATTCTCTTTCAACCCGTTAGAACATTACTCTAAGGATGGCACATACAATTTTTTTAAAATAAATTATGTTAGTCTTATTATCTACTTTACTTTCTTTAAACAAAATAATTCAGTTGTGTACTTTAATTTACCTAGAAATGTTTAGATTTTATATTTTGTTATTCATATTGTCGGACTACTTTGAAAATTGCATTTTAATTTTATGTTGTATTTTTTTTTCTTCGTGCTGAATTCTAAAAGTTAAATATGTTATAAAGATAAAAAATAGTAAAAATTCTTTATTTGTTATTTTTTTGTCTTAATGTTAACAAAAAACTGTTAACTATCATTGATATCATTGACTATCTTCATATAATTCAGAAATATAAACATAAGTTTACGTGTCATTTGGATTCAAATTTAAACAAAATTTGCGGAGAGTTCTTTATTTTTATTTCCCCTTTGCGTTATACTTATCACATTTATATTTATCACATTTCTTCATCTGTTATATATTTATTTATTTATTTACATTTCATCACACCAAAGTACAGAAAGAAATTCACATACGGGCACTCAACATATAAATATTTCACCGATACACACATTTGAATACATATCTTTGTCTTTAATAAACTAGGACTTATAACCAGCAAAGTAATATGTAAATTTTGCAAACTGAGATCTCGATAAATGGTGTCAAAGTCTAGTTGAAGTATTATCATTCTAATAAGCGCACACATTCTCAGTGTATTATTTTCTACATCCTAGAAATAGTGTGTTTAAACAAGCAAACTATGAAAAAAGGACATTAATTTAAAAAACCTTATTTATAAGGGAAAGAACTGCACAGTTCCAGCCATATATCTCAATATTGTAAGAATTATTTCCATTTTTAAATCTAAAACAATATTAATTCGTTAATTTTTTTATTGATTTATTTTGTGTTTTTTTTTTTTTTTACTGACAATGAATAATTGTTCAAAGAAATAGCAAGATGTGTAACCAACAAACAGACACATATAACGTGAATAATCTATGTCTACTTCATAATTTACGCGAAGGAAACTTACAACTTTGTAGATGTCCGAGAATGTATCTATTCAAATCTTTAAATATTTAATAGCATGCAGTGAAAGAATGCCAGACACATTTCGGCTGTTCAACTTTTTTATCAATACTAAAGGTTCATTTATTCTTAATTAGTGTATAGTTACACATCAATGCTTCATGATATTCAAGATGGTGGTCCCATATAAAGGCATATATATATATATATATAAACATGGTTGTGGGAGAAATGACGTGTTTAATTATCTATTGGAACGAAACCCTACATATGTTGCTGTATCTGTGATTTAAAAAAAAGTTCCCCTTTCAGACCTTGTGGTCTATAGGGCAGATGATGTAAAGGTCATCTGTTTCCCTAGCCTACGGTTAACGAGGGTGTCATGTGGCCAGCCCAACGATCAACCTTTTACTTTTCCCAGGTACCCATTAGAGCTGGTTGGACTCAGAGGCGCCCGAAGATCCCGAAATTAAAAATCCCAGTCTTCACCAGGATTCGAACCCCGCTCCCCAGTTCGGAAGCCAAGCGCTTTACCGCTCAGCCACCGCGCCTCCTACATATGTAGCTGTATCAGTGACTACTGGGGTATTAATTTCCCGTGTCGGTATCAAACCAAGAATTTTTTTTTTAGAGAAACATGGATCACATCTCAAACAGAGTAGAACTCTATGACCCTATGTCTACTGGCCTAGCCTTAACTCTTTCTCTCCTGACTGACGATACCAGCGTTGATTCCACCAGAATGTGGTAAATAATTGCGGAAAGAAAGAGTTAAGTCTTTGCTATGATCGAAAGTGTATTCACAAATGTGTTTAGATCTACTTGTTAGACTACAGATGTTAGATGACCTTTGTCTCTTCTTTTTGGTGAAATGTCGAAACATTATTTCTGGTCTGGTTGGTCATCATGAATCGCCCATGAAGCACATTAATGCTATCATGGATTTATATATATATACGGCGGTTTATAATTCATTGCGTATTTTTCGGTCATAATATTTTTTCTCATTGTATTTCATTTGGCGCCACCCTATTCACTTCGCCTAGAGCCTCCCTATTCGCTTCGCGTAGGGCTTCCCTATTTGCCCTAAGGACGGCCCTGTCGGGATCGTTGGTCGTTGGTCATATTGATAGTTAAATAGTGTTTTGTTGTCTATGCTTTGTTTAATATTAATAACATTTCGTTAGCCAAGCCATTTAACGCGTATACGATTTATACTAGAGATTCGTGTGTTTGTAAATATTGTTAGTTATTTCGTTTGATTTCATTTGAACATGTTAACGATTATTAACGAATAATTTTGAATGCTGCTGCTTCGGTGAGCTACTAATAGAGGTATCTTCGAACATTCACATATCACGTTACCTAGAAAGTTAAAATGTCTACTCGATAGCAGTGACGTAGCTAGTGGATTTGGGGGTCCGGGGGGCTTGAACTCTTTAGGGGCTCCTGCATTTTGGCTTCGGCAACATTAGATAATTTACTGGCGTAATCTGTGGCATTTTACGTCTCGAGAGACGATCCTTTCCCTTTGCAACATCTTGAGTGACTAAAGAGGCCAATCCTTGATAAACAGCTGCGATCGCAGGTTGGGCATATGTTATCACCAGGCGCCGTTGCATTATCACCCTTCTTTCTGCTTCTGTAATGTATGGCATCTGCAATTGGAGACCCTTCCTTTATACTCTCTCTACATGTAGATCTATCCAGTGCCACTTTTTCCCAGCTGCTAGTGTCGATTTTGAAAAGCTTCATGTCGCATTTTGGCGTAATATTTAATGTAAAAACACATTTCGGACACTCATTTAGGGACCTCCTCAAGTGGGGATTTTAAAATTTGGACCCTGCCCCCCCCCCAACCTATCTACGCCACTGATCTATATTGTAAACAACAGAATTCTCAAAATCATCTTAGATTTGTGTTATTTAATGATGCGGACTTTGGATTATTTTTTTTTACGAAGCTTAGAAATCATTCACATTTTTAAACTTGCCATGGAAGTGCAGGTCAAGCATATTAAATAGGTCAATATGTCTTGACCTAGCAACATACCAAAGTAGGTCAGAAACCTCGTTCTAAATCATTTGTGAATACTTGATTTTGTACGTCACGTGACCAACAAGAAAATAAACCTTTGTGTTGATACGTTGTATGTCTAGATCTAGCTCTCAATGGAACTCATGTTGTTTGCTTACGATAGGTAAATGAGGTCCATTAATTAATTAATCAACTCACTCAATTAACTCAATTAAAGATCAGAATCAATATCTCTATTTTTCTCTTTATTCCTATCATTTCCTCTTTGTCGCTCTCTCTCTCTTTCTTTCTCTCTCACTCTCTCTCTCTCTCTCTTTCTTAATTACTCTCTATGCCCCTTTCTCTATCTCTCTCTTTTACTCGCTCTCTTTCAAAGTGTTCTTTTTTTACCTCTGTTTTCTTTCTTTTTGCTATCTTTTCCCTCTTTCTCTGCTTTTCTTTTTCTTTTCTCCCTTTCTCTTTCTTTCTCTTTCATCTCTGTTTTTCTCTTTCTCTTTCTTTCTCTTTTATCTCTTTGTTCTCTTTCTCTTATTTCTCTTTTACGTATAGGCTACACAAACTATAGCTTAGGGTCCTCCACTTTGTTTAGGGCCCCAAAAAAAAATAATTGTTATGAATATTGAATATTGGAAGATAAAGATTTCTTATTTCACTATCTAGCCTATATATAGCGTGGTCGAGAGGCCAAGTGCGCTTGAAATTGGCTTGGCTTGGCTTCCTAGAAGGGGGCTCGAGTTTCGACACCCGACTCGGGCAGAGTTGTGTTTACTGAGCGCCTAAAGGCAGCACAGAAAACCAACTCCTAGATACCCCCCCCCCCCCACTGGTCCACAAATGAGATTGGACCAAAAGCTCTCTGAGCATGCTATAAGCATGAAAGTAGCGCTATATAAAAGCTATAATAATAATATTTATTATTATCTGTTTAGTTCTCTAAACCATAATTATCATTGACATATTATAACTGGACTTCACTTTGTATTTCCGTAATTATTTTCCTCGTTCTGACAGAATAGTTCTTCCTTCACATGTGTACATTCTCTACCCTGTTATGATAAAACTTCAATAACATTTGTGTTTGTAATCAGATAGATAACGAATGCCTGCTCTTTTTATAAAACACACAATTAAAGTTCATTAAATCAAAAATGTATTAAATTTAATGGGGTCGAATCAACGATGATATTGTTAATTAGGAGAGATAGAGTTAAAAAGCCAATATCTAAAATAGTTAAGGGCCACAGTCCACGGACCTATATATGTATAGGCCGCGCCGATCTTTTAATACTGTACAACAGGGTGTTGTTTTGTGACACTGGCGGATCCAGAACTTTTGAGTGGGGGGGGGCGATTTTTTTCCAAACCCTAACCCTAATGCCCAGTAAACCCTAACCCTATGCATAAACGTGCGTATATATATATATATGAGAATTTTTAAAAAGCAGCATTTCTCAACCTTTGGTGAAAAACAAAACAACTGGGGCATCGCTATAAGGTTTTCAAGTGGGGTTCGGGGCGAAGCCATGACGTCAAAAGCGTTTTCTTGCATTCTTCACTGTAGAAACACAATCTTCTGACATCTACAACTCATTATTTATCAATGGAGTTCGGGGCGAAGCCCCGACGCCAAAAGCGTTTTCTTGCATTCTTCACTGTAGAAACACAATCTTCTGACATCTACAACTCATTATTTATCAATGGAGTTAGGGGCGAAGCCCCGACGCCAAAAGCGTTTTCTTGCTTTTTTCACTGCAGAAAAGTATTCTCCTGACATTTACAGCTCATTATTCATCAGTGGAGTTCGGGGCGAAGACCCGACGCCAAAAGCGTTTTCTTGCATTCTTCACTGTAGAAACGCATTCTCCTGACATCTACAACTCATTATTTATCAATGGAGTTCGGGGCGAAGCCCCGACGCCAAAAGCGTTTTCTTGCTTTTTTCACTGCAGAAAAGTATTCTCCTGACATTTACAGCTCATTATTCATCAGTGGAGTTCGGGGCGAAGCCCCGCCGCCAAAAGCGTTTTCTTGCATTCTTCACTGTAGAAACGCAATCTTCTGAGATCTACAACTCATTATTTATCAATGGAGTTCGGGGCGAAGCCCCGACGCCAAAAGCGTTTTCTTGCTTTTTTCACTGCAGAAAAGTATGCTCCTGACATTTACAGCTCATTATTCATCAGTGGAGTTCGGGGCGAAGCCCCGCCGCCAAAAGCGCATTCTTCATTGCAGTAACGCATTCTCCTGACATCTACAACTCATTATTCATCAATGGAGTTCGGGGCAAAGCCCCGCCGCCAAAAGAGTTTTCTAGCATACTTCACAGAAGAAACGTATTCTCCTGACCTAAAACTTATTATTCATACTATTAAAAAAGGACCTTTTGAATAATGTTGTACTTGAAAAATATTCTAATATGAATTTATAGGCCCTTAATACATTGCAAAAAATCCGATTTGTTCCTTGAAAAGATAAGATACCCCACATATTTAGATTTTGGCTTTGAGGATCTCCGCCGAAAAAAAATTATTCGATAAATAATATTCAATAAAATCAAAGTATAAATTGTGAGTTATAGTCCCAATTTTATTTAACTAGAAAAATATCAGATTGAGTAAAGGTTAGAAAAAGGCGACTATGAAAAAATGATTTGGGTTTAGAACTCATCTCAATCGTGACTCTTATACTGAAAAATTTCGTTTGAATTCTAATTTTTTGAATGCAAAGTCTTTCTTAAAATAGTTATGATAAATTCATGTGAAATTACATAAACTCTGTCTGGAAATGGGAGGGGGGGGGGTAGAGTGAAAACGATTAATCCTCGCTCCTTTAATAATTTCTGCTAAAGATTGCATTTGGCATTAAAGAATATGTATGGGGCGACTCGATATAAGAATTTAATTTATAGTTTATATAAATTATATTAGTGACAGATGTTTTTGTTTAACTGTAATACAAAAAGAAAAAGTATTGGTTTGTCCGATGGGGGAAAGACGATTGCATGAATCGCCCCTCCCACCTGGTACAACCCTTTTTCATTTAAATTTTACTAATGATAAAATTTGAGATTAGAGTGTGGTACGACATAATATACAATGAGTTCACATATCAATATGTAGTTTATATTATATAGATATTCAACTAATTTTGTTCACAAACTATGATTCTCCATAAAAATAGGACCGCCCCCCACCCACTCAGAGGGCTAGAGTGGGGAGGGCAGTACATGCAATTTCCCCCTCCCCCAACCTTACCGAAACGGCCAAGATACAAGAAGGCGAGCGACATAATATAAATCTATAGATTAATTCAACTAATTTTGTTCACAAACTATGATTTCTCCATTAAAGTAGGACCGCCCCCCCCCCTCAAAAGGTTTAGGTGGGAAGGGCAGTAGAGATAAATTGGCAAACAGGGAACGACATAATACAAAGATCGGTTAAAATATCAATAACAAGTTTTAATCACATAGATATTTAATTGATTCTGTTAGCAAGCTGTGATTTCTACAAAGAAATTGGACCGCCCCCCCCACTCGAAAGTTTATGGGGGGGGGCGGGATTGATACCATCGCCCCCTCCCGACCCCACCAAATCGGCCAACATACTAGAGGGGGGGGGCGAAATAATCTAATAATAGGTTGAAATATAAATAATTAGTATATATTATTAACATAAGTAAGGAATTCGTATACAAATTGTGTGAATTCTATACTAAAATTCGTCCGCCCCCCCTTCGGGGGGGGGGGGGGGGGTCGGCCGAGTGGGGGGGGGCGATCGCCCCTACCGCCCCCCCCCCTGGATCCGCCAGTGTTTTGTGAAGTAGATATAAGAAGTAGGCTAATTTTTTAAACCTCAACTATGTAACATATAATATGCATGATACAAATTATGTTAGAGCTAGTCTATAATACAGCTAAAAATTTTAGGTGGGAAGGCAATGATTTTTAAGATTAATTTTCTCTTTTCCAAACTTAACAAACTTAGGATTAGGCCTATGCAGCTAAAAAAGAAATCTGAGAGATATTAAAATACGACATATAATATATAATTATATATAATATAACAAGCAAAATCTAAAAAAAATCTTTTTTATACTAAAAAAAAAGCTTATCTAAGGTTTATCTAAGGTGCGCGGAGATTGAGTGGTTAAGTGCTTGGAGTCTTGGGTTCGAATCTTGGTGAAGACTTGTCAGTATCAAAGAAAATAATTAAGTACCAGTAATTTATTGACTAATTTGTTTATTTTTTTATTGATTCATGTCTTGTCTATGAATAATTGTGCAAAGTTTCATTTTGATCAGAGAACTGGCGTGGGAGAAATAACGCGCAAACTTTTAACTAGACAGCCAGACTGACAGACAGACAGACAGAGTGAGTTGATATAGCCTAAGCTTTGTAAAAATAATCGCATGATAATAGATTTACGTCAATATATAGTTCTGTAATTAATAACGCATTCTATCTAAAATCCGTGAAATTGGATTGTATTATTTCTAAACTTTAAAAATCTAAGATCATTGCTTTTATGAGACAGAAGATCGATTTCCAAGATTCAAAAGGCGAATGCCCTGGTAGCGTGATAAAGTGTTGCGTACATAACAATGTAATACAATATTTGGCTGTGTTTCCAGTCTAGATACAGCATATATAGGTCTGTTGTTTTTTTTTGGATCTTATCAAGTCCATGCCCGATGCAATCTAAATCAAACGTAGATAACCTCATGTAATCATTGCTTAGTCTCACTTGCCTATATAAATTAGCACAATATTTTCCATTTCTTCTTTCAGCATGGTAACGATGACCTGGCCACCGCCCGAGATGTCCATCTTACACTCGATGACGACAAGGTAATCACATATATTTCTAGTAGCCTGCCTCATTGTCGCGGCGATTTTAAGTCGAACAAAACTGGCACTAGTGTGAACATGCATGGATCTTTAGAAAGTTATCATTTAAATTGGCACTTTGGACGTATTAAGGACTAAATACATAGATCTAGCCTATACGTGTACTCAGTGGCGTCACTAGGGTGGGTGTCACCCGGTGCGGACCACACACCCCGCACCCACCTAGTGACGCCACTGAGGGTACTTACATGCAGACCAGACAAAGTGAGTGGATAGAAGGTTTGTAAAAAGTACATTTTGAGAATTAGCGATCTAAATGGCAGACGATAAAAAGGCCACACTTTTAACTCTTTTTCTCCTAATTGACGATGCCAACGTTGATTTGACTCGCATTAAACTAAATTGATTTTTAGTTATACACACTTTAATTTGTGTTATGTAAAAATATAACATTTTCTGATGATAAACAAAAAATTTATTGAAGTTTTATCATAATAAGATCGTGAAATACAAATGAGCAAAACGAATGGTACTATAGAACGATAAAAATAATTACGGAGAGAAAGAGTTAAAACAGGAACTTCCTATTTCAATAATTTTTTAACTTCATTTTTAAATACAACTTTTCATGAATATTTTCTTTAATAATGTTCGAAATGCTCTATTTACAGAAGAGAGATGTCCTGCCGCCTGTTCGCAATGCAACACCTCCGAAGAAACGAACACCGACTCCCACGAAGGACAAGGCGCTAGTTCGTCAATCTTCGGATCTGAACCATCACGTGGTTCTCCCACCAATCAGCGACTCTCGCCAAGAGCGTGCCGCCAGCTATTCCGAAGACAGGCCACGCGTGGTCGAAAAGGAGAAATTCGTCCAAGACCATCGCCGGGAGGACAGCACTGTGCTCGTAGCTGCTGCTTCTGCTGCCAGAGTTGACAGGAGAGATGACAGAAGAGAAGTCAGGAAAGAATCTTTCGATGATAATAAATACGAGAAAGACGAGAAAAAAGCTTACAGCGTCAGTGAACAGCACAAAGAAACTCGACAGGAAGAGATTGCTGAACGCCGGGAAGAGAAAAGCCGCCATTCCGATCGAGATGACTACCGTAGCAGCAGAAATGAGATTCGAAGGGAAAACGATATTAGGGATTCCAGAAATGACGTCAGGAAAGAAGTTATAAGAAAAGAGACTATAGATAGAGATTCAAGAAGTGATGATTACAGAAGAGAAGATGAAAGAAGAGACTCTACCAAAACAGAATCAAGAGCAACTGTCAAAAGAGAACATGACAGAAAAGATGACTACAGACACGAAACGGAGAGAAGAGACAGAAGAGATTCAAGGGAAGATGACAGAAGAGATGAATATAAAAGAGAAACGGACAGAAGAGAAGAGATTAAGAAAATATCCGAGAGAAGAGACTCCAGGGAAGATACTCGAAGAGAAAATGACAGAAAAGAAAATGTCAGATCAAGAGAATCGAGACAGGATATCAGAAACACGTTCGAGAGAAGAGATTCAAGAGAAGAAAGAAGAGATGATAGAAAAGAAAGCGTGAGATCAAGAGAATCGTATAAAAGAGATTCGAGGGAAGATTTAAGAAGAGATATTAAAGAAGATATACGGCAGGAATATAAAAAGCGAGATAGCGATAGGGACACCAGAAAGGAAGATCTTCGCAGAGGTGAAGATAGATATGAAAACAGCAGACGTGAAAGCTATTCAAAAGATGAACGAGGTAGGGATGAGGTACGAAACGAAAGAAAGTCTGATTCAAGAAGAGACGAGTACTCAAAGAGAGAAGACAGTAGAAGGGATGATTACAGAAAAGAAGATTCGAGAGAGCGTAGAGGGACTGATGACAGAGAATACATTTACAACAAGGTGGAGAATGTGGCCAGAAGAAGATCGCCTTCCCCAGAGCGAAGAACACCCCCAAGAGATGCAGCTCGTAGAAGATCTCCTTCTCCCAGAAGACGATCCCCGTCTCCCAAAAGAGCATCAAGAGCCAGATCTCCACCGAGATGGGATGAAAGCGTCCCCGATTCCCTTAGAGCCTCGCCCAAGAGAAGGAATGAAAGCCCTGCAAGATCTCCGCCTCGTAGAAAAGCATCCCCTCCGCCAAGAAGATCCCCCTCGCCGAGAGCTAGAGAAACACCCAGGGCGAGATCTTTGCAGAGAAGAGCAGAGACACCTAGACGATCGCCGTCTCCAAGGAGACGTACTCAATCTCCTGGAGCCAGAGATGTGCCAAAGTCTAGATCAACGCCTAGCAGAACACAAACACCGCTGAGGTCGCCCACCCCTCAGAAATACGAGCCTTCCAAATCGCGATCGACTCGCGAACCAGTGGTCGAAAAGGCTTCTAGGGCTGTGGCTCGTGGCTCATCTCCAGACCCTCGGCGCACGCCTCCGCCGAAGCAGACGTCAGATAAAGAAAAGCCTCAACGGAAGAAATCGATTGAACAGGAAATTGATCGGCTGGACAAAATCGTAGACAGAGATTTGAACGACATTATCAGTACGATTGGCAAAAAATCTGGACAACCCAGTGGCAAAGAGAAAGACGCTGAGAACAATTTAAAACAAAAAATCTTTAACCCAAGCTTCCAGGCTGAAATGGATACATTTTTACGTGACATTTAGGTCTAATTTCAAGGCAACTTTACTAGATTCAATAAAAATATTTCAAATGAAAAAATCTTCGACAATAACAGAATGTGAGGGGGGGGGGGGGGGGGGTGAGAAGACCCTAGATCTGATTTACCTGGTCTGAGGAATGTGCAGGACTAAATTTAGACTTTACAAGGCCCTAAGCTATTTAAGATATGAGGCCCCTTGTAATCAACAAAAGGCAATTTGTCTTCGGTTTTTTTTTCAAAGCCATTGCGGAAAAAGATTTATATCTGTAATGCGTAAAAATAGTTGAAAGGGGATTTAATCAGCAGAATAACTACAATTTTAGTCTAACATTGTTCCCTCCCTTTCACATTGTTACGATATTGAAACATTTGAGACCCATGACACTGCAATGATAATAACTGCTGAGGACTCATGCAAATGATGTTAATGTTTATTTATGTAATATTTAAATTGGGATTTTCTCATTTTTATACCACTGTTATGCCTCTCCCATTTAGAATGTCTTTTATAACCGAGGTTTTGTTTTGATTTGAGGGTCTGTCAAGGGAAGTAAGCTCTTGAATTCGCCATCATACCATCTTTTCAAGTTCTATTTTTATTTCGTTATTGAAAGATATTTTGATGGATGGTTTTCAATGTTTACTGAAATAATTATCTCTCTCTTTATTTCTCTTTCTCTCTCTCTCTCTCTCTCTCTCTCCCCATCTGATTAGCTAGCTAGCTTGAGTATATTGTGTCTTTCCGTCTGTTCATCTTTATTTGTCTATATTCATCTTTCTCATTCTCTTTGCATAAAATTCTCTTTATATAAAATTCCATCAATTCTCAATTGTTAAATGACAATCATTTATCGATAAGCAGGGCCGGCCTTAGGTAGTTGGATGCCCTATGCTAAGCGAAAAGGGAGTCCCTAGGCGATGTCAATATGAAATAGTAGACATAGAGACATAGAGACATAGAGACATAGTAGACATAGTAGACATAGAGACATAGAGACATAGTAGACATAGAGACATAGTAGACATAGAGACATAGAGACATAGTAGACATAGAGACATAGAGACATAGTAGACATAGAGACATAGTAGACATAGAGACATAGTAGACATAGAGACATAGAGACATAGTAGACATAGAGACATAGAGACATAGCAGACATAGAGACATAGAGACATAGTAGACATAGAGACATAGAGACATAGAGACATAGAGACATAGAGACATAGAGCCATAGAGACATAGAGACATAGAGCCATAGAGACATAGAGACACAGAGACATAGAGACATAGAGACATAGAGACATAGAGACATAGAGACACAGAGACATAGAGACACAGAGACATAGAGACATAGAGCCATGGAGACATGGAGACATAGAGACATAGAATTTTGATCCATGTTTCGCACTTTTTTTCGCGAAATAAAGTTGAGTCCTGTGCGAGGCCCACTCCAATCGGAGGCCCTATGCAGCTGCCTAGTTTGCCTATGCCTAAGGCTGGCCCTGTTGTAAGAATAGTAATCTGAAATAATCGCTGTACAATTCCCTGTATCTGTTTTAGTGAATAAAGCGCCGTATTAATTGGCATGTGACAAAAACAAAACAAATAAATTATACAGTAATGCCAGAGCTATGGCCCGTTTGTCATTTCCGCCCTGTGACACGTATGAATAGTCTGGATCTCAATTTAAACTTTGTCGCGATGAAAACAAAGAATATGTTGGAATCATAGACATATATATATATAGACTGGACGATAAAGAACAAATTATTATCGGAAATATTTGGGAAAAGATAAGTTTGTAGATCCACATCACAAACCTATATATATTTGCCTATGTCTATGATTATGAAACAAAGACAAAATATTGGGAATATGGCAGTTTTGTACTTTTCAAAACTAAAGATCAAAGGTATATATTGGCTGAAATGTTAGTCCTAGAATTTATAGCTCAATCGCCGCCATTTTTTTTTCACATAGATATAGTACATAAAACATATTTGACTTCCCCCAAATAAAAATAACTTCCTACTTCCAGTCTATATTTATTTATGTCTATGGTTGGAATGTTTTATTTTTATTTATTTTTTTTAATTTAAATTCTACTTTTGAATATTTTGCGAATTTCAAGAAACAAATAAAGTTTTGAGTTGGGAAAAGTTTGATAAAGAGCCACACACAGACCTATATATACTATACCTAGACTGGAAAACGGAAACAGACTCATATACGATCTTTTTGTACTTAATTTTTTTTCAGGCTGTACGCGAAGTCGCCTTGAATCTTGGAAAATCGCTCTTTTCTGTCTTAGAAAAGAATTGATCTTTAGTTTTCAAAGTTTATAAATAATGCAATCCTATTTTGCGCAATTTAAATAGAATGTGCTATTAATCACAAAGCAATATATTCACGCAAATTTATGATTAGAGCTATTTCCTTGTATTTTCAATTGAGTTTCCACTCAAATTTGTACAAATACTCCTTCTTCCCTACTGCTATTAGAGCATGGAATGGGTTACCTGAGCTAGCCAGGAAAACCAGTGACTTGGCAGAATTTAAATCATTGGTTAATATGCATGACTAAATTCATGACGCATATGACGTAATCATCTTTTTTGAAGTAACGTCTGTATTATATAAGAGAAAAAAAAAGATAATGTTTCAACAATCCTAGATCTAAATAATTTAATTAAGCCTGTTGATTTTGATCATCTTACGATTATAAAATTGTACTTTTAAACTGACTGATTACCTGTATCTTTTACATAGATCTAGATTATGTGATAGGATTTTGATATGAGTGTACTCTTATTTACAATGTTCAATTACTCGGACATAACATTAGAGTGATTAATTAGTATTAAATGTTAAATAAGAGTTAGGGTTGAACAAACAAACAAACAAAAGCACCTTGTTTCAGCATTTTGAATTTTTCCACGATGAAAATGTATTATGTCGTGTTATGAAATAGGCACGTCCAGTCTAGGTGGGGTCTATTATCTATATAGGTCTGTGGTTGGAATGCCTTGTGCATGTTTTGCACATGGAAACTGACTTTAAATGTTACATTAATATAGTGCTGAGAAACTATTCAGAAAAGGTGAACAAAAAATGAATATGCATATATATTTCGTTGTATAGTAGACTCTTATATAGCATTGATTTCATTATGCTCTGTCCAGTGTTTACAGCAAATATCCTTACAATAAATAGATCTAGTGACACTTCGTTCACTTTTTCAATGTGGAAAAGGGAGTGGGTGTTTGTGGGTGAGGAAGGGGGTAGACCCCTACAACTGGGTTGAGAGAAAGGCGCTCCGACCCCTCTCCAATCTAATCAGTCACGCCTCCGTTTCGAAATAATATGTGTATTTTAACTTATGTCTGTGATTACAAATTTAACATCAACCGGTATGTGTTATTAAATATTGGCTCTTTGTGTAGGCCTATGTGTAGGCCGATTTTCCACTCGTTATAAGTAGGAACCAGGAATCTCGATTTCAAACATGTGTCTATGGAGTCATTTAAATGTAGGCCTATTATAGTCTCATTTATTTTAACAACAATTGTATTTCTAAGCAGGTTCTTAAAATAACAAAAAATGTCGGATGGTTGAGTGGATCACGCATGCTTTGTAAATAAATGTAAACAGTTAAATACAAGATTGTTGTGTAAATAGCGCCTTGCTGGACATGGCGGTGATAAGGCCCAGATTCATGCGCTTGTTGTATGTGTGTTTTGTTTTTTTATCATCGTTGATAATAAAGGCCAATGTTGTCGAAGTGATATCTTATATTTCTATATACACTTGAGATAAATAAATAGTAACTACACAATAATATGTGTTTAATTATTTAATATTGTTGTGTTAGCTTTGGTTGTACAATTATTTTGGTGGGGCGGTGGCGGTGGCTGAGGGGTTAAGCGCTTGGGTTAGGGTTAGGGTTAGGGCGCCAACATAACAATGAGAACGAAGAAGAAGAAGAAGAAAAATCCCAGTCGTCATCAAGATTCGAATCCAGGACCCCAGGTGTAGCAACCTTGTCTCTAATCTCTTCCTTTGTGATTTGGTCTCGTAGCTGCTCATTTCCATTGCTAGATCGGCTCCTACGTCCTATTGGGCGGCCTGGGGTCACGGAGGTCACGGCTACATCCCTCCTCTCTAGCTCTCAGCGTCCAAGACTCTCAAGCATATAAGAATGTGTCCATGACAGCAGCACTTGCGAAGCTCAAAAGGGAATGAGTAGACAAAGGCATGGCTCTAAGCATATAAATCAGACTGATGCTGCCTTGATCATGGCGACGTTATTTTTTTGCTTTCGCATCCTTTATTTTCTTTGTGATAATGTATAATAAAAAACGCATCCCTAAACGACTCTTGTATGGCCAACTAAGCGAAAGAAAGCGCTCGCAAGGTGGTCAAAGTAAGCGCTTCAGGGACACCCTCAAAGCTTCTCTGAAAGCGTTCAGCATAGACCCAGCCACCTGGGAGACAGAGGCACATGACAGAGCATCATGGCGTAGCGCTGTGAAAACTGGCGCACAGGTTGCTGAGGAAAAGAGAACAACGCTGGCAGAAGAAAAAACGCCAGAGAAGAAAAGCAAGGCTAATGACACTAGCTCCAGCTGGAATAACCTGCCCAGTGTGCAGCCGAACATTCCGGGCTCACAAAGGTCTCACCAGCCACACGAGGAGGCATAAAACCCCAGTGCAAAGCCCTCAGCCCCCTGGATGACAAAGTGGTCATCATCGAACCACGATGGACGAACTATATATATATATATATATATATATATATATATATATATAAAAACAACTTCATTATGCCTTCATCTATTCGACCACCCCAGTCATAATCTCTACCTTCTTTCAACCCCAACACCTGTATAACATTATTACTCCACTGGGAATAGAAGCATAAAAACTTTTTTTGTCTTTAGTTCTTTATCAACCTATTTACTATTATCAACATTATCTTTGGATTATTTTTTTTAACAGAGAAACACTAGGTGCAGTTTAAAAAACGGGTCACTGCATTTATTAGTACACATTTTAAAAAATCCAGGTCAAGGTTACGACCTGAAAAGACAGCAGACGATATCTTTTTTTTTATTTTATCCCAATACATGCTAGCTAGACTATTAATTAATAAGATTGACCTGATTAATGTTTGTAATGTTGATCATTCATCCCTGACTTGGAACAGTCGGTGGCACACTACCAAAGTTAATTATCTGGTCAAACACGTCAACGCCCCCCCCCCCCCGTTATTTGGTTCTTCTTCTCCTACCCCCTCCCCTCCCGTTTCACATTCTTTGTAAAAGAAAAAAAAAGTGTTGTTGTTGTCTTTTTTTTGTTATTGTTTTTTTTTTTTTTGCTTCAAAAGATAGATGTAATACTTCTTAGAATGTCCGTTGACAGTGGCATTTAATTATACATGGATTTTATTAAATAAATAGGAAGACATGTTTTACTCAGAGAACTGCTCAGCTCTATTCCAAGCTTGGAGCCTGTTTTCAAGTTTTGTCTTGAAATTTTTTAAACGGGGTGCCGTTGAGCATAAGATATTAGGCCTCGCATTGTTCAGCTATCACGAAGTGATGAGTCGGCGGAACTACAAGGTAGGCCCCTAATGGTAGATTGTGTTAGTACGCTACGGGAGTCCCCAGTTTACTATATTTAATTATTTAGCCCTGAACCATACTTGCAAAAAAATACAATAAACAGTTTGTAAGACTCACACACTTACTTAGACTTAGATCGTCCCGTGCCGTTCGGCGCATTGGGCGGCAAGCTGTCTCGACAAAGATCCGCCTCTGACAATGTCTGAAGCCTCCTCCCAGCCTCTTCCCACCTGGTGTCCACTGCTCTGAGGGCCTCCATGAAAGTGTAGCGCCTACATATCATCGCAACTCTTGGTATGGGTAATTCACGTCAAAACCTCATTAAGTGTAAGTGTTCGACTCCCAGTTGGGCATAGGAATTCCCTGTTTGAGATCCGAACTCAATAACTGACCCCTAAAGTCCGTCTTAGCCATCTTTGTTGAGCCACAATCAGTCTTTTCTCAATTTTGGCAGATGACTTCCATGTCTCGCATGTCCCTGAACCATATACAATAAAAAAAAATATGTAAATCTAGATCAATTCTTATCTTTGTTTTAATTTTGAGTACCGTACACATGGTAAAAAAAAAAATAAACTTTTTAAATGTTTATAAAAGCCAAGCAGTTTATCATTTACAATTCTGATGAACATTTTGATAGTTTTTTGTTCAAACCAGGAGTACAATACTCATGAGTATAGAATCGAACTATCAAGCAGTGTAAGGCATGTCTGTTTTACTTCCTTTTTTTCAGGCACAGTTCCTCGCAGGAAAGTCTATGCAAAAATATAGTAGTGTAAAAGCCGTACCAATCGTGTTAGCCTCTTTATCTTTCCTCAGTAGTAATATAATCCTCTAGAAGCTCAGCCCCTCCATGACCCTTCGGAAACCTTATAACTTTCCGAAACATTTCCTTCTAGACTCGAACATTTTTTTTAAGCTCAATTCAATTAGAACTAAAACCTGCAGACTTATTTAAATGTGGCCCAAAAAACCCACGTTTTAAACAGAATAGTCAGCTTAATTAGTAGACTAATATAATCGAATCAAGTTCAATAAGTCGTGCTTGACAACTTTTAACGGCTCGCTTTTCATAGGTGTTCAAGGGCAAGCACTGGTCGCCGTAAAGAGACAATGTCGTCTGCTAGACATGAGTGTTGATTTCGCCCTGACTTGCGCCGGATTAAAATGATACCAAATATCTCCTATCAACATGATTACAATGAGATCGTACACTAGTAAACGTTAGGTTTCAAACTGTGACATTTGATACATTCAGGTTTAACAAAATGATATTCTTATTACTTAGACTCTATTTTTCAACTGAAAGGTATTCATAACGTCTACAACTCGAAAATAAAATATTGCCAATGCTATATATCCATAACTAGATTTTTATCACAAACTAGCACTACCGGCCGTATCTTCGAAAATATACAAGGCTCATATCAAAACTCACTCCGTTTAGTACAAATCGTGTACAAACGACTTCCCAAAGTCATCCTCTATGGACAATTTGAGACAGGCACCAGAAAAATCGTTGCCTGGTCGTGCTGTTTTCCGCCCTGGACTGTCGCTTGGATTTATCGATGGTCCCGGGTTCAAACCCTGCCCGCTCCCATCTCTCGTCGTCCTGCGGGAGGTTTGGACTAGGAAGTAAACTATCTTCAACTCTGAAGGAACATTCGAAACATGTAAAACATTTTGCAAAACATTTTACAAACAAATCGGTCGCCCCCACCTATGTAACATATGTAATCAAACGAGACCACAAAGAAAGGGACATCGATGATGACCACAAAGAAGTGCACTGGACATCGATGATGACCACAAACAAGTGGACATCATCACAAAGAAGTGGACATCGATGATGGCCACAAAGAAGGGGACATCGATGATGACCACAAAGAAGTGGACATCGATGATGACCACAAAAAAGTGGACATCGATGGGGACTACTGGTAAGACCTGACCCTAGACCTCACTGGAGTCTGGAGGGAGAGCTAAAGGGCAACGACTCAGCTCTGGAAGAAAAACGAGGCAAACGAAGTAGCCTATACCACCAAAGCAAATGCCACCTTCGTCTGCGTTGTATGTGGACAGAAACAGGACCGGCCTTTATCATTTAGAGGCCCTGGTTTGTTATGTTTTTCTCTCTACATATGTAAACAGTATGTTTTTTTAAAGTGAAAAATATATTGTTAAGCAGGTTATCTCTCTTTATTCTATTTATCAATATCATTTGAAATATGTGTCTATGCCCGGCTTTATCAATCTCAAGATATATGTGCTAATTAAAGTCAGAAATAGAAAATATGTTTACTTTTTGTTTAGCTCATAGTAATATTTGTACTCCTTAGTCAAAAATATCATCAATTAAAGGGCGAGAACCGTCGCATTTTTTTTCTTCTCAAAAATCAACCGCCACGCATTGACTTAAATATTACTTAATGTAACGTCCATGACATTGATCAGTTTATCGTAAAAATCCTCAACAGTAGATATTAGCCTATTTAGAGCTGTCATTGTTATATAGTACTTTGCAGGGCCGGACATACGCAGGTTATGGCAATACAGACAGAGCGTTCCGAGAGTCCCTGTCACCTAGGGCAGCTAGGCCTGTCGCTGTCCCCTCCCCCCCTTCCGCATGGTTACCGAAACAAAAGTCATGAGTTCTCGATGAAGTCTGACAGTTCGAATTTCGGAATAATAAGGGCGCCCCTGAGTCCAAAAAAAAAACTCTTAATAGATGCCTGACTATAGTTGGAGAAAGTAAAGGCGGTAGGTCGTTGTGCTGGCCACATGACACCTGTGTTAACCGTCGGCCACAGAAACATGAGCTTTACATCATCTGCCCTATAGAGCGCAATGCCTAACTGTAAACCTTGGCTCACTGTCAAAAACCTTCCTTCTATGTACTCTGGAGAGAGCACGAAGACAGACTCGTCCAATGAATTATTGGCTCTAGTTATAATGCACCGCTCTTTTTCTTGATGTTTTTCTTGATATTTTTCTTGGTTTTTCTTGATATTTTTCTTGATGTTTTTCTTGATATTTTTCTTGATGTTTTTCTTGATATTTTTCTTGATATTTTTCTTGATGTTTTTCTTGATATTTTTCTTGAGATGTTTTTCTTGATATTTTTCTTGATATTTTTCTTGATGTTTTTCTTGATATTTTTCTTGATGTTTTTCTTGATATTTTTCTTGATATTTTTCTTGATATTTTTCTTGATGTTTTTCTTGATATTTTTCTTGATATTTTTCTTGGTGTTTTCTTGGTGTTTTTCTTGATGTTTTTCTTGATATTTTTCTTGATGTTTTTTCTTAGTGCAGCAGCTGTTGACCAGGAAGCTATAGAGAGATTGGGCTACGCCGCTACGCCAACCATCACAACACCCTTACTACGTCACTAGTCAATAGACTAATGAGGATGATGCTTATAGACAACTAGATGCAGTCGCCCAGAGCCTCGCCCTCAAAAAAATGGAGGGGTGGGGGGTGTTATCCGTTGGCTATATAGAAATAAAAAATATATACCATAATGAGAATAATTGGACAAGTACAGGCTGCCTGGTCGTTTTGTATGCGTGCTGGACTGTCGTTCGATCATCTCGATGGTCCCTGGTTCATATCCTGCCCGATCATGGCCCTGATGCTCTTCCCCCCCCCCCCCCCCCCCGTCGTCCTGTGGGAGGCCTGGGCAAGGAAGGAACATCTGAAACATGTCAAAACATTTAAAAAATGTTTTTTTGATCTAAGTCTGCTTAAAAAAAAAAGCTCTATATGAAATATACATCTCTCTCTCTCTCTCTCTCTCTCTCTTTCTCTCTCAAATAGTTGTATATTAATTTTATAGTTTTGTTGCTGTCACGGTATGGGGTACAAATGGGATCGCTGGGACATCTACATACATTATGGCAATGTCTTTGATACCGGAATATTTTTTGTGTTAATTAACAAAGCTGGTTGTCCACCGGCGGTCTATTTACATTTTCTTTCCGTCTTCTGGGCCTGTCTTCAATAATGGCTTTCTTTTGGTTCTCAAATGTGTGCGGTGGGACATCTATGAATAATATCATTAAAATATTATTTTTTAAAGGTGTGCCGCTCCCTCACCCGCACCCCATGGTTATGCAACCCAGCAGTTTGAAAAGTTCAAGGTTGTTGATCACGTTCTGTTCGCGAGATTTTTTTAACCTTCACCTTAAAGGTTAAACATGGCGGGCGAAAAGGTACGTAAAGGGTGTTTTAGACTGTTCTGATTTAATATCTAAATAAATAATCACGTAATAAGTATAGATATAATTACTAATTCAGTATTTTATGTTTATTTTTAGGGGACTAAATTGGATATTGTTTCCAAGGTATGGCCTGTCGCCATACAAAAGGCAAAATGCGAGTCACCAAAAAAGGTAATAAACTTAAATAAACTAAGGCTAAGGCTTGGCATACGGCATACGATACCGGTATGTTTACAACTTGAATCTAAACTTTAGAAATAACTTTGCAAGTGAAATTGCATCATCAAAACACAGTCACAAGTGTATAAATAAAACAACATACTCAAAACAAAAATGAGACTTCTCTAGACTGATGACTAGACTAGATCTAGTCTAATCTAGTTGAATAGTTTGACTAGATACTTATTTATTATTATTTTATACTATTCAGACTATTTGACAATTTCAATTGAGAGTTTTATTAACTATTCAAGTCTATTGTAACTATTTTTTACTATAATACCCACAGACTATTACTAGATATAATATATAGTAATATAGTTAATATAGATCTATAATTATATTATTATAACTATTAATTAATATTTATATAGGCATCTAGGTATTTAATAATTTCAATCTATAACTATAGTTACTATAGTGAAGTATAGTGTCTATAACTATTTTTATAGAGGTCTAGACATTATAGATATAATATATTACTATATAATATATATATATATATATATATATATATATATATATATATATATATATATATATATATATATATATATATTAATAGATCTAGCCAGTTAAAATAATTACGACTAGACTTAATCATCAACTTTTTTGAAGTAACATCTCTGTATTTAACATGATAGACTTAAATAATAATATTCTTATAAATCCCAAACTACCTAAAGACTGAAACTAGATCAAATAGTAGTGTCACGATCATCAATGGTGTTGATGTCACAATCTAAGATGATGCTACTGTCACGATCAGACTTGAACTATATTGCACCATCAATGACCGTGATTACCGAGGATCTTGAAATGATCTTTCGATAAGATGATCGTATAGAAGTAGACAGATCTATGTCGATGATACAATCATACAGAATGTTGCCTATTGATAAGAGGATCATCTAGGTCTAGGAGTTACAACTTGACAAATATGATCTAAGTACGATCTAAATTCAATGAAGAAACTTCTCTTCGTTCAAAAACAATTACTTTAATTAATAACTTAAAAACACTATACACAAATAGTTACAATGGTTAAAATGTACTTGAATAAATGATCTATTCAATAGTATATCTGAGTCTTGATACGAATAAAATATATATATATTCTTAACTACATACAAGTTAGATCTTATCTCTACAAATATTTACAACCGACTGAGGCTAATTTGCATCTTTGCCCGGGTTTCAGCTCGTAATCACGTGATCAACAACTTGCCCCTCCAAGACCAACCAATCATTGCAGTCTAATGTTTCCCTGCTATTTCGAGCTAAGTCGGCAAACAACTCAAAACTGTTACCATATATGGTCATAGTGTACGTGACAAGTAGAATACATCTTGAATGAGTAAACTGGATTTAAATAGATATATTTATATCTGATCTAGATCTAGTAAATCTTACACTAAATGTTTGTTTGGAAATCTATTTGCTGCACTTCCAATGGAGGACAAAGCAGCAAGAGAAAAAATAAATGTATAAAACAATTTGTTCATAATGTGTTGGATGAGGCATGCAATGTCACTAAATCAATACTGTCAATAGGCTCTAACTAAAACTAGTTTGAGCTTATATGTAAACACCTAATGATAAGATAAGATAGAAGTTAAAATGCAGAGAGATAACTTTAAGCGTCATCACAAAAAGAAATTTAGAATGCTGTCATTAGAGTTCTAAGACCAGTCACACATGTTTAAATATAATAGTAATTATAATTAGTTACATAGAATTATCTGCATATTTAGTGTTTTTGAGTTTTCACTTTCTCAAAGTTGAATTATCAAGTTAACTTTAAAAAAAGGTTTCAAAGACTGCTCGTGATAGAGTTAATAGTTTCTAGAAATAAGATGAATGCCTGGCATTAGCTATGTTCCGAATGATGTTGCCCACATAGCAGTCCCCGCCCCCCCCTTCCATGTAGCTGGTGTATCCTAAGGAATAGCAATGTGCAGATTATAGATTTGGGATCTGTGGTATCACAGGCTCTGCAGGGGTGTAGCATTGTGTGCTACAGACTGCTTTAAGGTTGCCACCTCCTAATTTTTCCTCAAGGTTGAATCCCAAAGCCTTTCCCCATGTTTAGGTATAGTAACAATGCATCAGAGGTTTGAATTCCTTGTCTTAGCCAAGGCAAACTGGCCTCACCAACCTGAAGCTTACTGGTTCAGGCATCAGTTATAAGCCTTTGCCCCTTCTCCTGTTAGTGAAAACAGTTCGGCTGCACACAATATTTGAGCCACAGGTGAAGGCCATGAGTTGGATTGGATGTCAGCTCAGGCAATTTGAGAAGCATTTTATAGGTAGTGGAGTGCCTATATCCATTACCACTTCCGGATTAACCTTTGAACGCTCATGATAATAAATGATAATAAATTACCTGGAACTGAATTGTATTGTTCTAAGCCTAGCTCACACAAATGTGCCAATTTCATTTAAGGTCATGAACTTTACATTTATTCAAGTTCAATGCAGTTTCACTCCATGAAAATCTTTATTAAATACAGTCAACCTTAAGACTGCATATATTGACATTCAAAATCACTGAACCATGTTAAGATATCAAGTTCAGTTTTATTTGGTAGATTGAAGTGAATTCTTGAACCAGTTAACTTGTAACTGTTAGATCTTTTTTACCAACAATGACACAGATCAAGTTTGAACATAACCTAAACAGAAACTTTTTACACATTTAGATTGGTTCTTTAAATTTAATTACTTGATTATTATTATTCTATTGCAGAGATTGTTAGACATAATGTATTGTAAAAAATGCACATTGTTTGACTAAACCTTTTGTTTACAGTCTTCAGATGAGCTGATGATTAAAAGAGCTGACAGTGAAGAACTGAGACATGTTTTTGAGAAGGTTAGTTTCCACATTTTCATTTTTAATCTAAATAACAAAATAATGTCTTTATAAATGCTTGTGTGTTTGTGCAAAGCCAGACTTGCATATTTCTTTTCCAGTGAACTAGATTTGATTCTCATTCAGATTAGGAACTCCCGCCCAAAAAATATTTAAAATATTTCTTCACATCTAGCCTTTCAAAGTAACTGCAATTTCTCTTTTTTTTCCAGTTACATTATGTAAGAAACTCTGAGGTGTATTTTTATATGCAAGAATGTATTACATAGTTTATATGTCAGATAATTTGAACAATTGAATAAACACACATTCTGATAAAGCTATTCACATTCAGATGATACATTCTCTCTCTACTTGCAAATGTGACCTATTTCTATTCTCAGTATGCCTCAAGCTATTCACATTCAGATGATACATTCTCTCTCTACTTGCAAATGTGACCTATTTCTATTCTCAGTATGCCTCAAGCTGTTCACATTCAGATGATACATTCTCTCTCTACTTGCAAATGTGACCTATTTCTATTCTCAGTATGCCTCCCAAGTTGTTCAAGGAGAGAAGTATATGTCCTATTCTGAGTTTGTGCTGAACTACCTTCAATTGTTGGATGCTGACAAGTATGATGAATATACTCACAAAGTGTTTGCTTCATGTGTGGACACATCAAGAGATGGGTCAGTATAATTTGAAGAGATTAAACTTAAATAAACTCTATCCGAGCAATGATTCTGATACTAGTTTGCAATAAGTTTACATTTTAAAGAGGCATGGTGGTCAAGTGGTCAAGCAATTTACTTCTGAATTGATATGTGGCTGAAAGGCAGAAACTACTTGGCTACCACTTTAAAACACACTTAGCAAGAGTGCTTGAGTTCAAATCCTGGCTTTAACAGTAGTGTTTGTTGAACGCTGAAAGGCAGCACAGAAACCTTTTCCCCCAGATACACTCTAGCCCTCTGCTGATCCACAAAAGAGATAGGACAGGAGCACACTGAGCACGCTATAAGCTTAAAATATGCGAAATATAAACATAATTTAAAAAATAAATCATGGGGAAGTAAGGCTTGGGGGGGTTTGTCCGAGTGCTAGCCACATGATACCCTCCTTAACTGTCATCTGCCTTTTTAGATTGCAAGTTCGGGAAAGGGGGGGGGGGCATTTTTACGATATTTTATTAAATCTTGTAAATAGAGTAAATGCAAATATTTCTTTTTTTTTCCTCCTAACAGACTTATCTCTTTCTCCGAGTTTCAAGGTTTTGAGGCCCTACTCTGTGCCCCTGACGCCATGTATGCACTTGCTTTCCAGATTTTCGACCGAAATGGAAATGGTTACATCACATATGGTAAGAAGCTTGGCGTGAACGCATCCTAATTTTTTATTTTTAATTAAGGTTGGCTAATACATCTTGTAAGTTTGTATATGCTCCATACATTTATGTTCACTACTATTACAACTATTCTGCAGATGAGTTTCAAGATATAATAAAGCACACAACACTTCATCAGTTTATTCCATTTGACTTTGACAGCGAATTCATCAAGCTTCATTTTGGCAAAGACAAATCTAGAAAAGTGACTTACACAGACTTCACTCAGCTAATTCATGTAACTATTTCCTTTCCTCATTTAGATTTACTAGTTTGAAACTTGTTTAAGATTAGTTTGCCTTTATAACTGTTATTTTGTCTGTTCTCATGGCGACTTTGACCTGCGAATGTCACAGTTTTTTATTTTGAATATTAAACATTTTGACAGATTTAGTGACTTAGGAATTCTGAATATATGCTCAGTATAGTTATTGTGAAACTAACAGTAATAGGCATGATAGGCCGCACTACATTACTTACAGTAATTATTCAAAGGCCAATAAAAATTGTATTAAAAACTGTAAGATCTAATGGTGTCAAAATAAATACTGGGTGATATAGAGGCTGAAGGGTAAGGTGCTTCGCCTGCTAAGGTTGGTCGATGAGATGGCCACATAACCCTTTTTAACCATCCACCACACAATTAGATAAGCTTTATATCATCTGCCCCGCCATAGATTGCAAAATATGAAAGGGGTACCTTAATTTTTTTTGTATTCTTGCAAACTGAGGCATGTGATGTTGCTTGTTCAGGCTGTCTTGAAGTCAACTATGGATGACTGTTGGATTTCAACCAATTACTCTGCAAGCGTTTGGGTGTAATTGTTCGGGTTAGACACCTTATTTATAGTTTAGTTATTTAGCGACGCACCATAGAAGACGCATATTGAACGGGACTAGTGACGTTTGGGATATGTTGGGTTAGAGACCGGAAAATCAGTTAGCGATAGAATACTCCAGGGTAACGACGTGTTTAGTGACAGAGACTTCTACTGTGGCCTTTTATTAGAATAAATATATGTGAAGTTGTTCATCAGTGTTGACTACATCTCTTCACTAGTTAAAACCGGTGTTTGTTTGTTTATCTGACTTGTTGGTCAACTACACGGAATACACCCGAACAATTACACCCAAACGCTTGCAGAGTAATTGGTTGAAATCCAACAGTCATCCATAGTTGACTTCAAGACAGCCTGAACAAGCAACATCACAGGCAATTAGTTTATAAATCATATATATCAAATAAAAGAATAAGTAAAGGAATTTTTTCTATCATTGATTGGGTTAATGTAGTGTTTTTAATGAAGTAGCATTATTCTGAAAACAAAGCATTTGTAAACCTAAATGATAAAGATTGATAATCACTTAGAAATTAGGACTGCCTAAGTTGTTTTTTCATTGTAAATGTTATTTTGTGACATGGGTACCGCTAGAGCTTTAAATTCTATTCCCTCCTAAAATAATGAATATTTCAGTTTCCTGGTGTTTATTTTGTCGGCAGGACTTTCATGAGGAACATGCATGGCAAGCCTTTCGGAGACGTGACAAAAACAACTGTGGTTATATTTCTGCTAAAGACTTTGAAGAGATTCTACTGTGTCTGAAGTCATATCTTCTGAGTCCATTTGTCAAGGAAAACATTGTTTCAGTAAGAATCTTGTTATGTCTTTACATAGAGTAAAGGCAGAGTAGCTGTTAGACACACCAGTCAGAAATCACAACAAAAGCATACAACTTTTAGTAGACAAACCACTACTATTCGTTAATGTCATGTAACAAAATAAAATTTCTTATCGTGTTGTTACTAACTTGACATTTAATATTATTCAAATTCTCGACCATGATATTTAATGTTACTATTAACATAATATTAATAATTATGGCAATTTCTTTGATTCTGAAGATAAAGGATGAGTGCAGTGTTTCATTATGTCTATGCAAACCCAATTGCGTCCTGCATATTTTCCACGTCAGGTGCAGACAAAGCCATTGTCCTCTGGGGGTCTACTTAATTTTTCTTAACATCTTCTGCCCCTGTCCTCTATAACCTCTGTTCCGCCTACCTACTTTAAGCTTGCCAAAAACAATAATTTTGCTTGAAGTTTTTCTATATGCGGGGTAAGTGTCTGGCCCAGTGCAGCTGTCGAAGGGTAAGTAGTGCTTCTAAACTAGTCCACACCAGTCTCCAGCGGAACATAGTTAATTGTAGCATAGTCCTGCCAGCATAGGCTCATTATGCGTGAATCAGAACCTGGACTTGTACACTGCCTTCATCAATATGACCAAAGCATTTGATACCATTAACATATTTGCATAACAAAACATTGTGGCTATGTGGGATGGGATTTTAAAAAATATTTCAAAAGAGACTCGATTAAACATTTTATCTTTTTAAATATAGACCTTACTTCAAAAAAGAAGGTGAATGCGTCTTACACGTTCCTAAATAATAAAATAGATTCGTTTGTTGATAAGTTTGTTTTTGTTAATGTTGATTGATATTTCTTATTCAAAATACTATTTGTAGGGTTTATGCACATCTTTGAAAGGGAATGCATTTTACTTTTTAGGTTATACTTGGAGAAGGACACCAGAGACAGATCAGTTATGCTTACTACACTGCCTTCATCTCATTACTCAACAACATGGAGCTCTGTAAGAGGATATACTTGAGTGCCACACGAAGAGATGAGACCCAGCCTTTGTCTAAAGGTGGATTAACTCGACTTTTAATATTGGGCGTTTTAAAGTAGATATGGCATTCTGTTAGGCTTGTTTTTAAAAACTTGTATTCTTTATTAATGCAGCCAAGCTGAGTAATGGCCTAAGATTCTTTTAGTTAATAAGTGCTTTTAGCTAATATTCAAATGCTCTTTGGCTCTTTTACAATTAGTTCTAGCGTACTTTATAGATCTGCTTATTTAAATTTTATATACAAGTAGGTCTACACTTAAATTACCACTCAAAGCTAGGAAAGTTATTTTTTTTTTTAGAATAAGGTTTGGTGGTTTGACTATATTTAGTTGTATTTTAGTTTTTCTGAGAACATATCAAGTATTACTTGTTTAAAAAATAGTTTTCACTGGACTGATTATTTATTTTATTAAATAATTGTCTTTTTTTTTTTTTAATTTTTATTCTTGTCATCTTTAGAGGAATTCCTGTATCAGTCCCAAGAATTTTCCCAGATCACACCACTAGAAGTAGATATACTTTACCAACTAGTCTACCTACAGAACCAACAAAGGTCAGTAACATTAATTTACAAAGCTAGTCATTGAGAGTTGTCATAATTGTGAGTGACCATTGTAGGGCAGTATTTTGTTCTGTAGTTATTGCAGTGTGAGGGCCTATGTTGCTATAATATTTATCTTAGAATAAATGACTCTTGAAATGATTAGTGTCACTGCTTGTTCTATTGTGCTGATGTGCAATGCCTTTATGTGTGCGATGCCCAGATTTCTTGGCTATTGTGCTTAGAAATGCCCAGATTTGTATGGCTTATGTTAAGTTGTACAACTATTAATATAACTTTGTTAATGTATACAATGCACAGACTATTTTGAAGTCAGAGCATACAATGACACATCTATTTTCTGAGTACAACATACCTTGAATGTTTGCTTTCTATCCATAACTTATAATAATAATAATTTATCGTATAGAGCGCTGTTAACAAACAAAATGTAGGCTCAAGGCGCTGTGTTAACATGTTGTGGTTTTACGTTAAGATTTTTTTTTTTCAAATATTTTTCTCAGTAAAATGTATATATATATGTGTAAACATGCTTGAAATTGATTTTTAAAAAAATTGTTATAACATAAGTAAAAAGTTTTTCATTAAATATTAAAGATTAGTATTTGAACTCCTCCGTACGGGATCTCAACAGATTATAATTATATTTTGATCATATTTCAGAATTTCTGAAATTAACATTTTTGTTAGTTTAAATCAGGATGAAAGATTCTAGTAAACAGTGGTTTGCAAGATTTAGATTCAAACAGTTGTGTTCACAGCATGGCTTACTGTATAGCAATGCGCACATGTCTTTTTGAGCTTATGTGCTGGCTGTGGAGTACCATGTTCTGAGGGCCTTGATCTCCTAATCTGTTCTACCTTATTTAGATAGGCTGTTGCACACCATGCTTGTGTGTGTTACCATTGGCACTTCATTGAGACCAAAGTTATTTGCATTTTGTTTTCTTATTACAGGGTTAGGTTGAGATATCTAGACCTTTCACAAACAAAACAAAACAAAAAAATCTATAAATTGAGTTTTTAAGTGCCTTACTGTCTGTGTTTTAAGCCTGTAAGATTTCTTATGTTCTTAAGTATACACAGTTTAAAAGTTAATAGTATTTTTGTCAAAACTGTATGTAAAAAAAACAAACAAAAAAATAAGAAAGTTCCCCTTTCAGACCTTGTGGTCTATAGGGCAGATGATGTAAAGGTCATCTGTTTCTGTGGCCTACGGTTAACGAGGGTGTCATGTGGCCAGCACAACGACCAACCGCCTTTACTTTTCCCTAACTAATGTCAGGTGGACTCAGAGGCGTCCAAAGATCCCGAAATTAAAAATCCCAGTCTTCACCAGGATTCGAACCCCGGTCCCCGATTCAGAAGTCAAGCGCTTTACCGCTCAGCCACCGGGCCTCCAAAAAAAAAACTGTATGTGAAAATGTTTAATTTAAAATTGTCTAAATTATCCCTCTACATTTAGCACATTTTTTAACTAGCGGGAGATTCAGTAGCTAAAGCACTTGTTTGTATTCTCATGTATAAACTTAACTCAGTCGACATTATTTTTAGGCATACATATTGAACTGCCATGGCTTTAAAATACATTATTGCATTTAAGCAACCATAGAACAAGGATAGAAGTATATTCAGTCTCCTAACTTATTTGGTTTAGTCTTGCAACATTAAAGTTGCTAATGTTCTATTTCAGTGGGATCACAGACAAGTTTGCTCGCAGGTTGAACACTTCTCTATCTGAGAGTTTATTTTACTTCTAAAAACAGATGTACTTGGATGAACTTGTCTCGTCTAATCACTTTTGTGTTATATTAATTATCGAGTGTGTCTGTCTGCTTCTTAGCACCTAACATGCAAACTAACCAACATCAGAAATGACCATATATTATTTACCAATCTAGAAGTCCAACCTGGCCTTTTGGTAGCTCATATAAGCAAGAAAATGTTGATGTTCTATTTTATTTAGCCAGTGGTTTTCAACAAACTGTGACCAACAGAATTGTGCTTGTTTATACTAATATGATTCCCTTTCGGTTTACTTTGCAAACAGAACTTCACTAAATGCAATGACAGAAGCATGTAAGATACATTTCTCTTGGTAAATTTTAGTGTGAAAACCTTTTGGGTTAATTGTTTTGAAAATTATGTATTGATGGATTATTCTGTTGTCAAATTAAATCCTGGTGAATAAGATGCATTGATGCATTTAAAAAATGATTCCCCTCGTTAAAAAACTGATAGTTAGTGTATTGTGCACAGGTTGAGAACCACTGAGCATTTAGTCTTCTCCTCCACTGTTTCATGATGTCATTTCCAAGAGGAGCCCCATTGATGTGTTCTTAAGTTTGTTTATCTAAATGTGTAGGTTGCTTTTAATAGCTCTCATGATCAGAGTTAATGTTAACGTGCTTAAGTAATCATACAAAAAGTAAACACAATTTTTAGTTGATCTAGTTGATTTACATAAAAATTCAATTTCATCCATAGTAGGCCATTGTATAAGCGAGCAGACGTGAATGTGTGAGTAGATCAAAAGTATTGTTTCCTCCATAGTTTGGCCAGACTTCTTCACGTAGCCATACCAATTTCTCAGTTTTACTTTCCCAACCTAAAATCAATTTTTTGTTTACAGATTGGTCTAACAAACTAGTCTGATTGCTTAAATTTGTACAATTAAATCTAAATTTTTTAAAAACTTAATCTTCTCTTACTTATAAACTCATAATGTTCTCTTCAAGAAATAATAGTTTTTAAATTTAAGAAAAACAACTAAATCTAAACTGAAATTTTAATGGAATTACTTGCTTTAAAGGTCTACTGATAATAGTATGACAGACTCATTTTTAGCGCTGAATAAATCCTTGCTTAAGATATCCGTCTGACCATCTCCCTAAAATACCTGCTAGTTGAAATCTTTGTTGTGCTGTAAAAAAAATTATTTTCATATGCAGTCTATTAAAAGGATAGTTTCCTGCTTTACCAATGTCATAGATCATGTTTGTCTGTATCAAAGATTGTCCTAATTATTAAACAGGAAAACTTACCTAAAACATGTTTCTACTTTCTAGGTATTCCATATTATATTGAAATATAATATAAAGACAGCTTTCATTTTCCTAACTTGAATGACCACACATCTATCTTTATTTCAAATGTAATCAAGATTTTGTATTGTCAATCAGTTAAAGCCACTTGCTTTTTATCTAATACGAAAAGAACTTTCTTATATATGAATAAAGATTTAATTTAATCCAGATTAATTGTTGTGTAATACATTTTACATTTGTTTAGCCCACCATCACCTAGCAGCTGTAAACAAAAATAAATTTGTATGCTTTTGAAGAATTTGACATTTATAACAATAATCACTAGCCATGTTTAAAGCTGTTTTTTTAATTTAAAAAAAAAAAGTGTTTATTTAGCGTAGTCACTGAGTCACATGTGTCTAGCACAGTCCATTTTCTTGTCGGCATTTAAAAAAAAAATGATTTACTGTAGTTTAATGCTGTATAATGGATACAAAATATTGGGCAAAATGTTGAGCAATATCTCCTGCATTGATATGTAAATCAATTACATTTTATTTCCTTTTTTTTTTCAATCTATTCCTTTTTAACTGTATATAGTGTTTCTCTGTACACAGTACCATGTTTTTTGTTTTGTTTTATGAACTGTAGTGTTTTTATCCAGTATTTTGACTAGAGGTGTGACTTTTTAAATAACCAAGACAGCTTTCCTTTTTATCATCACTGCTTACAGGAATAAAAATATTCATTTAGTTTGCTATATTTAGTGAAGCTAATGCAGTCACAAGAAAGATAATTCATGTCCCCATTGTATCATATAGTACAGAACAAGGAAATGCAATATTTTTTCTAATCACAAAGCGTTTTTTTTTATGGCTTCTATAATAATAAATCATAGCGCTTTTTGGCAATCTAATTAGGAAAATTGAGTTGTAAAAAATGGGAAATTATTCCTGTGGATTTAATTCATGTTTGAAACATTAAGGTCTCAGGACAAAGTGTAATGTAAGTTGAGCATAGTACCGCACTTTCATGCAGTGATCACTATGTACACCATTTTGTTATTATATTTGCTGCAGCAAACTGTAAAATAATATGAATGAAATAAATTAAAAGAGAAAGTTTAAATCTTATAGTCATTATTATTTTAAAAACATTGAAACAGAATACTGTACATTTATGTGTGTGTGTACCAGAGTTTAAAGGTTGTTGTTTTCATTTAATCCGCAGTCAAATGACATTTTCTGACTTAAGCAAGTTGTCCCCCATGGAAGACAGAGAGACTCCCTTCAAAATACAGTTACAGATAGCAGAGGTAAACTTAGACTAATGAAATGATTGCTAAAAACTCTTGGCCTTTTCTACTTGTTATAATTTTATGCTTACTTTTTTTTTTTTAAACTAATTTCCAAAATTCTGTTTTGAGTAAACTCTCACAATTTTGGTTTCAAATTTTTAATAGATAACTGTCACAAGATTCTGTCCCCATTCTGAACATTTTTCCGTATATCAGACAGATATTTTAACAGCTCATGTTTTAACTCTTTTCTTCATAATTATTTTCCATGATACGACGGAATTATTCATTTTGTTCATTAGTAGCTCACTTCCATGTTACGATTAAACTTCTATAACTTTGTTATCAGAAAATTTTTTATTGGGTAATAGAATTGAAGGGGAATGCACGCTCTTTTTATATAACACAAATTAATGTTTATACAAAAAAAAAAAAATTTAATGGGGTCAAATCAGCGATGGTATTGTTAAATAGGAAAGAAAGAGTTAAACTACATTTGAGATGATTTTCTGTTTGCTTGTAGCAAAAACTTCGACTGGAACAAGGACAAACAAAGAGGACTGTATTTCTCCAAGCAGCTGAAAGTGCCTACAGGTTTGCATTGGGTGCACTTGCTGGAGGTAAGGCTAGTTTCTGTAACTTGCTCAACACTTGATGTTGGTAGTCATGAAATAGTGTTGTTAGTTGTTGATGCTGACAGAGACACAGCCTGAGATTTTTTTTTTTTTTTCCGTTGTCATGAAAAGCACATGTAGTAAGACTTGTATTGAATTATATCAAATTTCGGACTAGATTAGTATTAAATTTACATTTCTAACCCTTTGGGTCACCACTGTCCTGCAAATTGAAATTTTGTGGCCTGCATTCAACTCCCCTAGTTTTGGTCCATAAATGATCTAAAATTCTGAAATTCTTCCTGGTTATCAGATTTGAACACATGATAAATCAGCTTTGCAGTCACCGTTTAACTTTATCTCTTTATTTTTATTTGTTTTAACAATAATTTGTATAATAATATCTACAACCAAAGGTATCAATTTTAAAAGTACTGGTATTAAATTATTCTATTTTACTGTATTTTCTTTTTGGCATCTGCTTGTTTAATGATTTGATAAGAAATGAAAATGACCCTGCATTTACTTTGAATGTTTTAGCCACTGGGGCCACAGCAGTGTATCCAATTGATCTTGTTAAAACTAGACTACAAAATCAAAGATCTACTTCCTTTGTTGGAGAGCTGATGTATAAAAACAGTTTTGATTGTTTTAGAAAAGTTGGTTGTATTTCTTTTTTAGTTTAGATATGCCACATTCAATTTAATATTAGCCTTGAACTGAAATACAATATTAACATTGGCTTATTGAATTTTAAAAAATAATATTTTTGTGACTTTTATTTTGATTATTATAAGAATTTTACTTGCCAAAGTTGATTTTTAAGTAAACAAATGGAAATTCTCAAAACCTAACTTGTATTCAAAAATGAGAAATACCTTTTCAAAATAAAGTGGATAGAAATTGTAAAAAAGGCAATTGTCCCCACCAGGTTATACGTCACGAGGGAGTACTAGGTCTGTACCGAGGGCTGGCCCCTCAACTTGTGGGTGTGGCTCCGGAGAAAGCCATCAAGTTAACTATGAATGATCTGATGAGGGATAAGTTGTTACAGAAGGATGGAACCTTACCACTTTGGGCTGAGATGGTTGCTGGTGGCACAGTAAGTTCAATCATAGTATCACATAAGTACTTTTTAACAAGAATAGGAAATACTTTTTTTACAAATATTTATTTTAAACTACTTATTTACATACAAATTTGAAACAAAAATTTAGTTAAAGAACTGTTGACTTTTTCTTTTTCAAATAGTGCTACTAAAGCTTAAAGTATGAACACAATATAAACACATTTATTTTTTTTTCAGGAAAAAATAGACTTAATAAAAAAAAAAATTACATCAAGTTTAGAATTTTTCTGAAAGTGGAACTTTACTTTTTTTTATTCTTTTAATTTTTAGCCTTTTACATAGAATGTAAGGTGTTACTGTGAGCAGTAAGAAGTACACTTGGCAACATCCTATTATGTTGGTGTTTTGTTTTGTTGTTTGTTTTCTAGGCTGGTGCTTCACAAGTTGTTTTTACCAATCCTTTAGAAATTGTGAAAATCCGTCTTCAAGTAGCTGGTGAGATAGTGGGCAAAGCTCGTGTCAGTGCTATCAGTGTGATTAAAGAGTTAGGATTTTTTGGTCTTTATAAGGTAGGGAATGATAACATCAAAGTTTAAAACACATAAACAAATACACTATTTACTAAATATAGGTTTAGTTTTAATACTTAGTAAAACAAATGTTTATTGGAACTGCTATTAAAATGTTTTTTAAATTGTTTGAATAGAAATTTTTTGAATTTCTTTCCATTTAAACAAAAAAATACAGGAAGCAACAAATTAAAATAGAATTGTGTTATTAGAATGTAATTGAATTTTTAAATTAATAATATGAAAATGTTAAAAACATACAGTCAAATTTGATTAATTGGACAAACCGATTGTTTGGACCAAAAAGCTACGTGCCTAAACAAATCCTATTATACATTTCAATCCTGTTAATCAGACCAGGGGTTATTTGGACCAAAATGATCACATTCCTATGTGGTCTGAGTAAATGGATTTGACTTATAATTTTTTAAATGCTTATTTTAAAATTTAAATAAAACTTGACTTAAAAATCGCAAAACTTTCTTTAAAAAAACAATCTAAGAAAAGCTCAGGAGATATAGGTTATATTTTTGTTCTGGAAAATAAATTCTGCTGTTTTTAATATTTGTATTAGCAAGAAGCTGTTGAGTCTAAATATCTAGGCCAACTTTTATTACAATAAGTTTTTCTTATCTATCCATTCTTTCTATTTGAAGAAAAATAAAAATAAACTTGATTCATGTACTGTATTTTTGTACCCTAGGGCTCTAAAGCTTGTTTCCTTCGAGACATCCCTTTCAGTGCCATCTACTTCCCTGCCTACGCTCACAACAAAAAATACTTTGCTGATGAGAATGGTTACAACTCTCCCGGCAGTTTGTTGTTGTCTGCCACTTTAGCAGGTAGTTACAACACTTCAATGGCTATGTATATGAGCATGTCAAAGATGTATAGGTCAATGGTCAAATAGACAATGTCTTAATATTAAGCATAAGCTAGTCTTGCTTACTAACCTTTTTCATCATGGTTATTGAAAAAAATAACTTGTACTTCTGCTCTCTAGGTATGCCAGCTGCTTTCTTCCCTACCCCCGCTGATGTGATAAAAACCAGATTACAGGTCCAGGCACGCAAAGGGCAGACAACATATAAAGGTGTGATAGATTGTGCTAGGAAAATATACGCTGAGGAAGGCATGGGTGCCTTTTGGAAAGGCGGGCCTGGTAAGTAGAATTCTAGCTTCTATCTTGTAGATCTATATATTCTAGAACTGTTTAAAACAACTTTGTTCAGATTCATCTGTATATTTATAAGCGTCACTAGCCATTTACTTGCAACATGGAAATTTAAAATAGCTCAAAAAAATTCCATGAGCTCTGAATAAGGATTTCCTCCCAGCTCTCTTTCTAAATGTTAGTGAAGATAGATTTAGATTGAGGGATAGGAAAGAGAAGATAGATTTAGACTGAGGGATAGAAGAGGAGAAGATAGATTTAGACTGAGGGAAAGGAAAAGGTGAAAAAGAAAAAAACATTAAGGACTAAAATTAGGCATGCTCCAGATATGCAAGTAGAAGTGATATTTGATGAGGCTAAGTCAGGCTAGTGGACATTTATAGAAGTAGAAAACAATCTGACCCTGTCTCACTGGCTAGAAAGTACTAGAATACATGATGAGTGGCAACATCATGGTCACATATCATTTTCTAGCCTCTGCTCTAAATAGGGCTTAGGAAATATAGATCATGGGAAAACCTGATATGTTTAATTATTTTCTTCATTGGTTTGGATAATAGAATTGGATTCTTTCTAATAAGCTAACGCATGTAACAAACTCATCTCATGTACATAAAAGGTTAAAATACTTTGGCATTTCTGGGCCACTACATCCCAAGATCCAGAGTTTTGTTAGAGAACATCAAACTGCAATCATAAATAGTTTTTTATCAACACCAATAGCTGTAAACTCAGGTGTCTTTCAAAGAATATCAACCCACCAATATTTCTAATTTACATTGAATGATCTACCTGATTGCATTAGTGCTGGATTAAAAGTAACTAAAGTGGAATCCGGTTAATCTGACCTCATTGGGACATAATCGTTTTGGTCTTAATTGTAAAAATCACTTAACCTAGAGACACACCAAGAGCGAAGACTAAAACATTGAAACTAATAATAATACATAAATACTGTGCCACATCTTATTAATAGAAAAAATACTAATTACTTGAGCTGATAAAAAAATAATGATAAAGTGCAGTTATTTACAAACAAAGTATAAAAGAACTCTTTTCTTCCCAAGAACCATAAAATGTGGAATGGGTCGCTTTAATCAGGCCTGAAAACTTGTAACTTATTAGAGTTAGGCTAGTGAATTTAGTAGATTGACTCATAGACACTCATAGAATGTAATAAACTACTTTTTAAAATTCATCTTTAATGTTATAATTGCTATTATTTTCTTTTTGTATAATTCATTGATATTTTGTAAATATTTGACAGCTCGTGTGTTCCGGTCTTCCCCTCAGTTTGGTGTAACACTGCTGACTTACGAGTTATTGCAGAGGTTGTTTTATGTGGACTTTGGTGGAAGGTAAGGAAGTAGTTTAGTTTCACAAGTAAGACGTTGGGGGACACTAAGGAATGCACTAAGACCTTCTGTCTCTCTAACAAGTTGTTTGTCTTTTTAGAAAATAATCTATAACTATAACAAAAGAAAATTTAAAAAATATCAGTTGCAAGAAGGTCAGCATCTAAGTAAAAATTAGGAGAAAGTCAATCTGGCCTGAAAGACAAAACATATAACTTGCTTTTTGGTAAAACCCAGCTTTCTTTTACACATTTCTTTTGTTCCCCTGGCAATCAAATGTTTCACATGTAAATTATGAGTGAGTCTGTTGTGAATGTACATTTTTTTTTTTTTATAGTTATAATGTTTTGTTTGGTGTAATGCACAAATTGTAAGACAAATTTCCTTACAATAACAATAAAGATTATTATTATTATCATTATTATTTTTAGCGCTCCCCGAAAGGGGAAAAGACGCTATTAGTTTTGTGCGAAATGTCTGTCCGTCCGTCCCGTTTAGATCTCGTAAACTAGAAAAGATATTGAAAATCCGACATCACAATATTTTAGACCATTCAAAGTTCTGATGCAACGGCTATTTTTTTTTTTTCCTGAAAGCGAAAAATCTAATTTTTAAAATCAGTTAAACAAGCAGTTTTTTAAAGAGAAAAAGCTAATCAGTATGCATTTTAAGCTAAACCTAATTTAGAACGAATAGTAATCTTATAAACTCCATTTTCTTGAACATTATTTTTTTATATGTATTTCTTTTGAGAATTTGAATAACAGATTCAGCATTTTCAAAACATTTACATTATGTAAAGACCAGGAGAGGCTCGGTAAAGTGCTTAGCTTCTGGGGGTCCCGGGTTCGAATCCTGGTGAAGACTGGGATTTTCAACTTCGGAATCCTTGGGCGCCTCTGAGTCTACCCAGCTTTAATGGGTACCTGACATTAGTTGGGACCAACTTTAATGGGTACCTGACATTAGTTGGGGAAAAGTAAAGGCGGTTAATCGTTGTGCTGGCTACATGACACCCTCACTAATGTTAGGCCACAAAAACAGATGAACTTTACATCATCTGCCCTATAGACCACAAGGTCTGAAAGGGGAACTAGTTAGGCCAGGTTCACATCTAACTTTGCATTCACTTGCACCTATCCTTTGATCGGCTGCACCATTGGGGCACTACACAAGATCTGTCAACCTTCTTTCTCCATTCTTATCTCTCATTTGTCTTTGATATAATTTCATTTGGATGTTCTTTCTGAAAATATTGAAGCCTGCCTGAGTGGACCACTTGGGGGCTGATTTTAAGTTTGTGTTTCCACACAAACTGTCTTTGTAACCTTGTTACTTAGCATGTTGGACTTGGCTTCACTTTTCCCATCTTTGAAAAAAACCCTTAGATTTGAACTTGATTTTTTTTTTTTTTTTTTTTTTTATAAAACTAACAAGCGCTCGATAACACTACATAATATGGTAAATTCATGTACATTTAAGTTTAATATTACTTTTACTGTGCTCTCCTCAGTCGCCCTGAAGGTTCAGAGGCCAAGTCTGTCCACTTGCAAGATGTCTTATCACGCAACCCTGACCACATAGGTGGATACCGCATGGCCCTGGCCACTTTTGACGGCATAGAGACTAAGTTTGGATTAATGTTACCCAAATTCAGACCATCGACCCCATCAGCGGAAGCTGCACAGTAATGATTTAAATCCCACCAGCTTTCATGTATAGACACTCTCTGACAGTAGAGGCCGTTTGAGTTTGTTGTGACTTTGTTCTTGTACTGAGAGACGGTGTTAGTTAGACCCTTTCCAAAGACATTTAACGTAAGATCTGATAGCACAATAAACATTTAGTTCTATTTCTACACGAGCGTACATCAAGTGCTAGCTGTGTGTTATCATCTTGTGAAACCTCCATCCTTTGTACATCGTTGGTCTTGTGTAGTGACCACATTCACAATGTTTGTATTTATTCATGCACATTTGTAGAAATGTTTTTGAACTGTGTATTGAAAAGGCCAAGGACAGAATTTGACAGAAAACAAAAAAATAAATGTGACTTGAAATGTTTTTAAAAAAAAAAAAAAAAAAGAAAAGTTTCACCCCCAAAAAAATATGATGAAACAAAAAAAGAAAGAAAGAAAGAAACAGAAGCGAGAGTGTGAAGAAGAATAAAAATTAATTTATGTTGTCAGGTGGATGTTTAAGCTTTGTTATTTATGGATCGATTGGATGATGGTGTGTGATCTACTGCAGTGGATGAGTGTTATTTTGTATATATCCAATATAATTGAAATTTTGTTTTAAATTGTGCAGTAGGGTTCAAGTAAGTTGTGCATAACTTTTACTCAGAATAACAAATTTATTGCGGTATGAAAGTTGTTTTATTACTTTTTTTTGTTTTTGTAGTTCTATATCAGTTTAATTTATAGTGTGTGTATGTGTGAATAATTAGTACTTACTCTACATTTAGAATACAAGTAGTATCTAAATTAAAAAGGAAAGCTTTGATAATTATAGTGCTAGCCTAGTCTCATATTATGTTTCATTTTAGCTTGTATTATCTCATTAGCTGTGAAGTGTTACAGCTCTAGACGCAATGATGCAAAAATATTTCTTTCTCATTGAATGACTGGTCAATTTTTTTGTTGAATTGCTCCTTTCTTTAATTTGTTCTTCATTTTTCTGTATTTTGTTCTGCTGTGCACTGTGGCCTATCACAACCTTGACACTGACCTCTCTCCTTGTCTGTTGGATGTATGTGAACAATGATAAATGGAAGACTCCTGACAATGTTTCTGTTTCTATCCCAAAGAAAATCAACATTTTTAAGGAGTTAATAAACGATTTCTTCAGAGTTCTGTTTCAATCTCTGTTGCTGTTTTTTAAATATCTATATTCATGTCAACAAAGAATATTATACTTAGTAAATTTGAGTATATGTTTTTTCTTTTTAAACTTTTGGAGGTTGGATGTTTATGTTGTTGTTTTTTTTATGTTGAATAAAAGGTTGCAACTCCATCTGATCTCAATTTGTTACTGCTAATTTGATTTCATAAGCCATTAGTCTATAAAGTCTCATTCTTTATAGCTTTTGGAGTGGCTTGATTGATTGTAGATCTTTTGATACACAAGCAATAAGAGATTACCTTTTGAAGTGTTCGTTGATGGCAACTGACCAAAACATTGTTGGTAAAGAAATGACTTGAGATTCTTCATCCCAATTTTTTATTCTGGTAGATTAGAAATTTATCTTTTGGTAGAGTCATTTTCCTTTTGTCTCGTTTCTTTGTTGTCATACTTGACCCTATTTTGTCTTATGCCATGAAAAATCATCAAAAAGTTTTGTGTTCTGTCAGACAATGTAGATGAGTTTGAAGTCAGGTGTTCATATTCATAATTAGGAATGATTTTCTAAATACTCACTGTTTTATGTTCTTAAAACATGCACAGCAGTGATAGCACATATGCCCTAAAATCTTGTGTGCCTACAATAGCTGTAGTAACTTTGTGTGTTGATGACTTCTGTATTACAAAAACCCAGACCCAACTATTGGACTGTGACAACCAACTATTACACACATCAAGCGAAGTCGCTGATATGAGATTACAATTTTTTCTTTTTTTTTTTTTTTGGTCTCTTTTTGTGATTCTTTTATTAATGTGAAGGAATAATTTTGTTGCTTATAAAAACTTGTACATTGTGTCTAAAGGGGTAAACGTAAAGAATAAATGATTGTAGCAAAGGAACATTGTACTCCACAATGATGAGAAATGAGGTACAGTACCAGCTAGATAGAAACCAACAACAAAAAAAAAACATCGCTGTTATTTAGCTGTATCTGTTCATAGTACAAGAGATGTTTAGGAAAGGAGGAAAGTGTCCTATATTTTTGTTTTCCTCATATAGAAATCACAAACAGTTGTCTATTGAATGATTATAAGACACACACTGTCGATATCTTTTTTTAGACTAATTTATTGGGAGTTTTCTAAAACCATATCATGGTATTGATGCTTTCAAGTATGTGAGATAGCTTGCTTGCTAGTGGTGCTTAAGATTCTGTTGCATTGGAATGTTAAGAAATAGCATTACATTATGACATAGCAGAATTATATGCAGTTTTGTTTTTTTCTAAACTTTGTACATCAATCTACAGTGTTGGAAAACTTTTCAGAGTCTTTATACATGTATTTGTTTTCCTTTGAGACCGTTACATGCATTGATAATGTTTGTCCATTTGTGCTCCTTTTAGTAGGTATCACTTTTTATAAGCTTATATAATTGCATTCTAGGAAAGTATGTAACAAAATATTTTTTTTATATCTATGAAAGATTTGTTGATTATTTTAAAAGTGGCTATTGGATGAATGACTCTGTAGACGATAGGAGTTTTTAAGGTGCTTCAAGCTGTTGTTCTTTATTTACTGACAATTTTGTCTAATTATGAAATATTATTGTGGTATTTTTAGGCATAGGCAAATGGGCACATGAAGACCATGCTTGAGGCATCTGAAAACTAAGAACAGCACTTAACAGTAAATCTAATGTTACAAGCCCCCATAAAAAAACATTTCTCTCATGAACAATTTAGGTATATCAACAGATGATTACAATATTAGTTCAGTGAAAATAATGTGAAGGTTTTTATTTGTCTAAGTTTCAAATAGAACCTAGTGATCAGTCCTTGTATACTTATGTTTGGTGGGGGATCTCATTTATAGTTAAGACAGCAAATGAAGCTTGTGAAGTTTGTTGGAAGTGGGTACCTTGGACATGTTTTTTTAATGAACTTGTGATAAAAATGTTATTGAGAATGTGCAAAGTAAGGGAAGTAATCATGCAATGACTTGTTCGAAAGTATCTTTAGGTAATGATTTTTTCCTTTGTCTAATGCTCCCTGAGGGCAAAGGGTTGAAATGATTTTGATCCAGCCAAAGACATTGCTGTTGATTGTTTAGCCAGACTATTTGGACATGTGACAGGAGACATACACTTTGTAGACTTGAGTTGTGAGAGGTGATGTGTGAATGATTGGTTCCTGTTCCATCTGATGATACAAAGCATCGTTATATATTATTGACAAATAAAGTGAAGAAGACTTATATTAATACATATTTGGCTTGTATTATTCTTTTCACCTTTTTTTTCAAATCCTAAATTTGTGATATATAAACATATAACCAAGAAACAGAAGCATCATAAATCAGATTTCTTTTGCTTGATTGTCCAATTTTTAAGAAATTATCTGTCAGATCTGTAAGTGCTTACATCATTTGAAAAAATAATATTTTCGTCCTCCAAATGCAAATTGATTTTTGATAGGAGTACTTACTAGAAGAACTTTTTTTTTTTGCTACTACTTTCAACTTATCTGCTGCTAGAACTACCGTCTTATATAGTGGTAGTACTTTAATTTGTCTGATGCTAGTACCAGACAGTGAACCAGTGACCCCGGAAACGTCAACACCGCCTAGCGATAACGCACTAAGCGAACTTAACCTCTAGACCATCCGAATGTCCAAAAAAACATTCTTCTGGTCTAGAGTCACTTTGCCCGTATGCAAATTACTACCCCAGTGGTCAAAAGTCACATGCCCAAGCTTGCCCCCCCACCTCGCAGCATCCGTTGGGTGTTGCCATCACTGGTTCGAGCCTCGGTTGGTGCAGTCCCTTATTTTCGTCGCATTTAATTCACTACTTTCTCTCTTAAAAATTTGGTCCCTGGTGCTGCTATTCATGTATGTTTAATATATATGTATGTTTCACAGCTATCAATTTAACTTGGATGCCGTCATGACTTTATTTTTTTGTATGCAGCTATCACTTTAACTTGGAAACTGCTAGTACATGTACTTCAACTTGGACACTGCTAGTACATGTACTTCAACTAGAATGACTTCGATGAAACTAGTAGGTTAACTTGGGTGCAGCTAGTCTTTTAACTTTGATGAAAGGTTTCATCCCCTTAGAGAGGTGAACACATTATTTCTCCCACACCCATTCTTGGATCAAGTTGAAATTTTTATTTTTAAAAAATCGTTTATTGTACCTAACAAAACATGAATCAAAAAGTTAAACTATTAATTAATTAATTCATTAGTTGTTGAATATTGAATAAGGGAAATAGTTTCTACATTATTGAGATGTAATAAGTGAGGAGATCTTCCCTTATGCTTTCTGTTTTATAAGGGATTTTTAAGGAATTGCATGATTTTATTTTTTTCCTTGTTTATTTTTGTTTTGGTCACTAAGTTCACTTCACCTAGGGCCTCCAGTTATCCAAGGCATCCATATCAAAAGTTAATTCCAACTTAAGCTGTCATTATAAATACCAGTGAAAGAGGCCAAAATAAAAAAATCTGTATGAAAACAATTTTTAATGAACAAAATAATAATTGTTAAAAGGGAAGTAAAAGTTAAAATGCTGTAGTTCAAAACAGATTAAGCTTGGGTTACTTCCCTTTGCCAAAGACAAATTGATTGACGTCTGCTGGTTGCGTCATTTCGGGAGGGTCATAACCTCGAATGTATCTACATTTGCGGACCGAGTCCCATACTTCGTCATTGGCAGTCTTCTTCGGGTACATTTGTCCATATTTAGCCATTCCTTTAAGGCGAATCAATTGAGGAGCCGCCTTTAATATGTCTCCTTCAGATTTCCGCCGTTGACGGGGATAATCTGGACCCTGCGTGGCGTTGGAAACGCCAGCTAAGTTTTTGGTCGTTTTCAGTTGAGCGGGGTCTTCTTTTCGAGTCTCCACTTCGGTTTCGGTCTCATCTTGCTCTGTAACTATTTCTAAATGGTGATTCATCTGTTTGGCTTTATCGCCGTCCTCGTAAGACCTTGCGACAGCTTCGCCTAAACCGTTCTGCCATGCCATTACAAAATGTTTGCTGATGTTCGGCTCCGATGAGCGTCTTGCGCGAGCTCTTATCAGTCGAAGTTTCTTTTCCTCTTCCTCATCGTCTGTTGAAGTGCTTCCGGTTTCTCTGTTTTTTATATCAGCATCTTCGTGTTTAAATACAATTGTCGCCGAGCTCTGCGCGCCCCGTTGACGATTCGCTGCTTCCGGTAAGCTCTGTTTTTCTATTTTCGGTAAAACTGCTTGGCTGTTGAATTCACTGTTTGTATATGGGGCTTCTTTGGTGGCGTTGGTAACAATTCTGTTATTTGTTTGGGATGGCACCGTTTTTTGTGTGTCTAATGTTTTAATGCCTCTCCCATTTTCTGCTAGAGATGGTGCCTCTGAGCTGTTGCTTGGCTTGATTTTCTCACTTGAGGCCAATGGTGGTTTGATAGTGCTCTTTGGAGTCACAGGGATGGCGGCAATGCTAAGTCGCCGCCGACTGAGTGGTGACTTGGTTACTTCACTTTCTATTTGTGGGAGAGAGCCTCTTCTTGGACCCGAGGGCCTTGGAGTCAAGGCTGAAACGAAATCATAAAGAGAAAAGTAGTTTTATAAAGGAAGAACATTGAGAAGTAATACAACTGACAGCTCTAATATTAGCATAGAAAATTACAATACACATAAATACAAGTTCTTTTTCGATAGCCAACAACAATCTCGGATAGACAATTTAACTAAATCTTTCTTGATAGCCAACAACAATCTCGGATAGACAATTTAACTAAAACCCTATTTTGTGTTGTCTTTTTCGTTTGATATCTGAATCGAATGAGGGACTTGGACTTCGCTGACAACGTTTGCACTACTCGGGTTTACAAGTAAATGCATACAAGAAATGACGGAGATCCTAGATAGAGAGACACCCGAAATTGGCATCGGATAAACTAAATTGTGCGCGTTGAATATAAGGCAAAAGGCTGCCCCCATCAGATTAGGGGAGTCAGAGCTTACATACCTTGGCAGCATCATAACAAAGGGAGTGGATGCCTACCATGCCGATTAGGAAAGGCAGGGGTACATTTTTCCAAAAGCTGCTTTTTATTTGGACAAGGCAAGCTATTGGACTTGAGACAAAAATCCAACTATTTAACACAATCGTCATTTCAACATCAACGTATGCATGCGAGACTTAGAGGTCATCTGCCTAAATTGAGAAAAGACTAAATGTGGCCCAATAAAAATGACTAAAAGACGGATTTGAGGAGTCAGTTACAGGAACTTAGAGCGATCGGGTCATAAACAAACTAATCCTTTGCTGAAATGCCACACGACCGCTAAAAGTGACAGAGCGTCGCACGAGACTTGCGGGACATGTCCCGACAGAATGAATCACGCATAGGCCTACCAAGAGTTGCGATGACATGGAGGCCAACACGAGGAAAGCGCAAACAGGGACGTCCTCGTATAACTCTGCGCCACACTTTTCATGGAGGACCTCAAAGCAGTGGACACCAGGTGGGAAGGAGCTTCAGCCGATGACGGCGCGGGAGGATCTAGGTGTCTAAGGATCTAAGATGAAACCTAGCGAGTTCAAACGTCCTGTGTTTTATTTTGCTACAGCAGGATTATTGTATGCAGGCTATATCTATTTTTTTTAAATATAGCCTAGTTGTTCGCCCCTGTAACAGCAAATTTTGGTATCGCTATTAGCATTCTTTCGATTTGTGTTGGAGTTACTGCCCCTTAAGCAAATACATGTCAGTACCATCGGATTCTTGCTGTATTCTATGTACATAAATTGTGTTTGTCCTATAGACCTAAATCATGTATAGAAATCACCATCGTTTGATCAATTTTGATGACAATTGTTTTGAATATTCATTACATCATTGGGTAAGCCGTAGGATATGTTAGATATCGGTAATCGAGACTTAACAACTGAATTAACTAATCACACAGCGATTTATTGTGTCATTTTATTTTTACACTAGAACTACAACAGTATAAGGTTACCCTACACCCAAATGGCGCAGCTACCGTGAAGGGGCTCATTGCGTCCTGGCCAACGACCAAAGAGCCCCCCCCCCTCATGGATATGATATATAATAGAAAAAAAAAAGAATATTTTATCAATGTTCAACATTTCTCAAAGCTTTATAAACGTCGGGTGCAGTGACGCTATTCTAAGAGGTTATACTTTAACTTGCATGAGGTTATAACTTCATCAATTATAATGACACTATTATTTGTTGAAGGTAGTACTTGCATAAAAATACACTTTTATACAGAGTTTATGTGCCTCTATCAAGTCTCTCTGTCTGTCTGTCCAAAATCTTTTACATATTATTTCTCCCCAAATCCCAATTAATTATTGTCAATGACAACACATGAATAAAAAAAATTAACCGATGAGTTAATCAACATGTTTTAATTAATTAATTTTGTTTTATATGAAACTGTACTAAATTGGGGAGTGGAAACACTGAACAATAATCACAGTGATGTAGAGAATTAGGTCGTACCTTAATAAAATTTTAAAGTATCAGTAGACTATTAAAACATTCTATTTTAAAGAATTAATTGAATAACTTCTTATCTTATAGATTGCAGACGTTAGTCAACAAAGAAAATAATTACGTCCTACACATTTCATGCGTCAATCTAGTCATGCATGTTAACCAGTGACTTAAACTCTTCTAAGTCGTTGGCTTTCCTGGCTGATTCAGGCAACACATTACATTTTCTAATGTTACTAGGGAAAGATAAACACTTCTGTGAATTTATCCTAGCAAATGAAATAAGAAATGAACCTCAGTGTACCTCGGTGGCAAAACACGTAGGCAATGCCTACAGCCAATTAGAGAATAGTGAAACACTGCACTGGCATCTGTTTCGGGGACCTAGACGTTTCATAAGAAGACAAGTCTCAGAATTTGATCTTGAAGAATTTAAAAGAGCACATTTTTTTTCACTTAACGCAGAATAAAGGCCTATTAATTATTAAAATTACTTTTGTACTAACTGAGTAGACAAAAAAGGGGGGGGGGCTTTCTGTGAACATTCTATATCCTAGTTCTTTTTTGTTGTAGACATGTTTCTGTCCTCGTTACTTTGTGTTGTCCACAAGTTTCTACCCTCGTTACTTTGTGTTGTCCACAAGTTTCTACCCTCGTTACTTTGTGTTGTCCACAAGTTTCTACCCTCGTTACTTTGTGTTGTCCACAACTTTCTACAAGTGCCATTACAATGCATATACTTAATGGTCTGCATCAATAGACTCTGGAAGAGCAGGCTATGGAGCCTACATGGAGTTTCTTTGGATCATGTTGACTTTGAAAGACCAGGCTAAAGAACCTACATTGAGTGCCTTTGGGCCATGTTGACTCTGGAAGAGCAGGCTATGGAGCCTACATTGAGTGCCTTTGGGCCATGTTGACTCTGGAAGAGCAGGCTATGGAGCCTACATTGAGTGCCTTTGGGCCATGTTGACTCTGGAAGAGCAGGCTATGGAGCCTACATTGAGTGCCTTTGGGCCATGTTGACTCTGGAAGAGCAGGCTATGGAGCCTACATTGAGTGCCTTTGGGCCATGTTGACTCTGGAAGAGCAGGCTATGGAGCCTACATTGAGTGCCTTTGGGCCATGTTGACTCTGGAAGAGCAGGCTATGGAGCCTACATTGAGTGCCTTTGGGCCATGTTGACTCTGGAAGAGCAGGCTATGGAGCCTACATTGAGTGCCTTTGGGCCATGTTGACTCTGGAAGAGCAGGCTATGGAGCCTACATTGAGTGCCTTTGGGCCATGTTGACTCTGGAAGAGCAGGCTATGGAGCCTACATTGAGTGCCTTTGGGCCATGTTGACTCTGGAAGAGCAGGCTATGGAGCCTACATTGAGTGCCTTTGGGCCATGTTGACTCTGGAAGAGCAGGCTATGGAGCCTACATTGAGTGCCTTTGGGCCATGTTGACTCTGGAAGAGCAGGCTATGGAGCCTACATTGAGTGCCTTTGGGCCATGTTGACTCTGGAAGAGCAGGCTATGGAGCCTACATTGGGTGCCTTTGGGCCATGTTGACTCTGGAAGAGCAGGCTATGGAGCCTACATTGAGTGCCTTTGGGCCATGTTGACTCTGGAAGAGCAGGCTATGGAGCCTACATTGAGTGTATTTGGACCATGTTGACTCTTGAAGAGCAGGCTATGGAGCCTACATTGACTGTCTTTGGGCAATGTTGACTCTGGAAGAGCAGGCTATGGAGCCTACATTGAGTTTCCTTGGACCATGTTGTAGTGTTTGTAGCTTTGATGCGGAGACCAAGAAGATTTGGCGAAGGAGTGGTGGAAGCTTTCCAGGTCTGAGCAAGCAATTATAGCAAGCAATTATAGCAAGCAATTATAGCAAGCAATTATAGCACAGTGCATGACAGGCCACTGTCCTGTTGGCTCATACTTCGCACGGCTATAGTCAAACTTCGACTCATGGTGAAAGAAGAAGAAACCATGTTTCATTCTTTTTTACTGCCCCAGACTTGCTGATCTCCGTCTCGACAGGTCTGGGAAACCACAAATCCTCGATATTTATGGTGACATAATTGCACTACGCAAAAGATCAGGGTTTCGATCCATGCGATGATTTGAACCGCTCAAGCTCTCAATCCAATGGAGTTTGATGATGATGATTATCCTTATTAGTTTGTGTTTTCCAGACGTTTCTTAAAAAACATATAAACCTAAAAGATTAAATCTATTTGGCAACATTGACTACAAAAAGCCTTTACTAACGGACTCATAGGCCGGTGCTTCAAGATTAATTTAGTGTTAAGCTTTTATATGTTTCTAAAAAAAAAAAGGTTTAAAAGGGTTATTTTGTTCTCTTCTGTTGTAACCTAATTCTCAGTCTATTCATTAATTCTTCCGTCTTCAAAAAAAAAAAAAGTCAGATCTGGGTTATTTAATTTCACACATGAACAATTAACTATATCTAAAATGGTAAATATTGAACAGTCTCAGATTTCTATCCCATAATTCAAGGCTCTAAACGAACATGGCGACAAGCAATCACGTCTGCTAGCGCAAAAGCGCGGTCTTTTGAATGCATGAATTACTTTTTTTTTCTCTTTTAGAATGTGAGCCTCGTTGTTCGAACAACAAAATCATCGATTGATTCCATTCGTTGCTGCCGTTTTGAATTTAAATCATTGATTACAGTCGTTGCTGCCGATCTGAATTTAAATGATTGATTAATACTTAAAAATAATAAAGAGAATAATTTTTTTACCGTGTAAAATTTGATTGGATTTTAATGTCAACAAAAGAAGAAGGTTGAAATGTTTATGTTCTCATTGACGACTTTAATTATTCTTGTAAACCATGCTTTGATTCATTTATATTGAATGTTAATGTAGATCTAGCTATTGAGATATAGTCAGCTCGATTCCATTATATTCTAGCTGGCAACAGAGAAATTCAATTTAGCGTCCTTGACATTGGTTAGTTTACCGTGAAAAAATCTCCAATAGAAATGTAATATTCCCTTCTACTTTTTATTCATTCATAGTTATTGCGTATTGCAGTTGTTCACAGTAAACTAAACAATGTCAAGGACAGTCCATTGAACTTAAATGTTGCCAGACAAACACATACATGAAAATGAGCAAGAAACGAATTAGCTTAGAACATTCTACCTGTTTTCCTACTCGTTTCCCTACGTTTTTCTTACCTGTTTCCTAAATTTTCTACCTGTTTTCCTTTTTTTTTTTCAGTTTTCCTACTTTTTACTTACCTGTTTCCTACTTTTCTCTACATGTTTTCCTATTTTTTTCTTTTTTTTCCCTACTTTTTTCCTACCTGTAACCTATTTTACTACTTTTTCATCATCTGTTTTCCTACTTTCTTTACTAACTGCTTTCCTTTAAAAAAAAACACTGCAAAAACAATTTAATTTTAACTCTAGCTTGAACCTAACTCGTTTTTGCATTTTGGGATGGAATATGACAGGAGACATTTTAGACGATAATATACGCAAGAAAACATTTATAAAATAGTAGCCTGGTCGTGTGGTTTGCGCTCTGGACTGTCATTCGGTGGTGTCGGTAGTCCTGGGATCGAATCCTATCTGCTGCCGGAGGTTCGCACTAGGATGTCATTATCTTCAAATTTAAACAAATATCCAAAACAAGTAAAACATTTTGCATAACTTTTTTTTTTTTAAACATACAAACAGATCTGATACGTTTGAGCCACTCTAACAATTTAAACCTTTACACTTTTATGGCCCCCCTTCCTCCCTTTTATTCAGCGCTAAACTTTTTTTTCCTATTCTCACCCCCCCTCCTTCTCCTACTACACAAACTTTCTCCTTTACCTCTTTTATATACTCTTTACAATTCTACACAAACACACAAATGTATTTTTAGCTCGCTCTACTTCTCAATATTATTCAAATTCGAACTTTTAAAATGCTACTGCAGACCAAACGAAACAATATAATAAACTCAAGCTCTCGTCACAAGGAATCGATACCACTCTATTTTCAATCATTGAATGGTGGATCTAGTAAAAATAAAAAAAAAATTGTTTAAGTGAAAATACATTTTATTGACTCCGCACTATACACACGTATACACTATACACACACACACACACGCACATTTTGTGTACATCTATGGCGGATTGCTATAAACAGCAGGCTTTTTTTTTCTTCTGTTGTACAGATTATAGAAAGTGCTGATATGCTATGTATTTTAGAAGGTTATGATAATTTCGGACCACATTTTTTTGCTCTGTAAAATCAAATTTTTGAGTTCTGTCGCTTGTTCCACAAAGTAATATGTATTGATTACTCATCAAACAGTGAGGCGCGGTGGTGAAGTGGTAAGTTGCTTGGCTTCCAAACCGGGTTCGAATCCTGGTGAAGACTGTGATTTTTAATATCGGGATCTTTAGGGCGACTCTGAGTCAACCCCTATGAAATGGGTCCCTCACATTAGTTGGGAAAAAGTAAAGGCTGTTCGTCATTGTGTTGGCCACACGCCACCCTCTTTAAGGGGTCATTGGGTAAAAAAAACATTTTTCATTAAAAAATAAATCGATTTTTCAAAATCGAACAAAATAATTAATTACAAATAGTTAATTAACCAATTGCTTAATTTTTTAAAATTGATTCTTGTTTTGTCAGATAAAGGAAATAATTAAAATTTCAGCTTGATCCGAGTTTGTGTGTGGGAGAAATAACGTGTACAAACCTTTCTACCAGACAGACTGAGTGAGTTGATATAAGCTTTGTAAAAATATACCATCTGAAACAGTATCAGACGAAAACTTTGAAATGCAAGACGGAATTAGCTCCAAGTATTTTTGGCTTATCTTTTATAAAGTGTCTAGATCTATATACAAGGAAGTCTAAGTACTGTTGGTACACAATACCTGCATTACATAGGCTAGGCAATACGGTGAGCCTTCAAACGTAAGATCCTAGAAGCACGTTTTGACTTTGAAATATTTACAATCCACTTATCTGTAGACAAAGTTATAGACAACAAAAGTTCATGGATTATTATTTACTGGTCCCTGAGCACACTATGATCAATCCTTAGTTTATGGTGCCCTCTTGTGATCGCCTAAGGTGTCTACGAGAAGGATCTTAGTGGTCGCCACCGCACAGTTTCGGCCCTTTCATCGCCTTTAATATGGCCCCTATATTTTAATCGGTTATGTCTGCGCCAGATATGGGAAAATATGTAGGTCACATCTAGGACTGCGTAGCCATGTGACATACTGCACTCCTCCTTGAACTTCGGAGTCGAACCCAAGCCTTATAGCTATATTTTGGTCTTCGCAGGTGTGGTGAAGAGTAAGCCACAGGACCGAATTAAAATTTGATAAGGCCCTAAGATAATCGAGATATTGGATCCTTTCATATAGATTGAGAAACAATATGTAACTTCAAATCATCATTATTCATAGCAAACATAAAATTGATCCATCTGATATTTTCTGTAGGCTCTCTACGTTTTAGCATGTCTCGTTTTTACGTAAATCCTGTACTGCTAACGTAGCAATTTTTTTAAGGTTAGGGTTAGGGTTAGAGTTGAGAAAATAGCCACACGCCAAAAATAAATTTTAACAGAACCGTTTGACTCAGCTAATTACCCTAGCGCGCAACTTTTTTGTAAACAACGCTTCTATCAACTCTTTCTGTCTAGTAAAAAATTATTTCTCCAACACCCAATCGGATCAAGCTGAAATTTCGCACTAGAATAAAAAAAAAAAAAAATTAACCAGTTAGTAAAATAACTATTGATAATGAATTATTTTGTTTGGTATAAGATGAATTAGTCCCCTTTATAGGTCGCCGCTTTGAAGTAAGGTTCCTGGATCCAGGTTCCATCAAGCTCTGCTCATACATAGTACATACCTTCAAAGTAGTCCAGATCAAGAGTAGTCTTCTTAATGTTGGTCAGTTCAAGTCCTAGGTCACGAGACCTCCTGTCATGTTTGGCGATCACATTCCGTTCTTTCTGTGAGATATAATCGAGAGTCTTCTCCAGCGTTTTCTCCGTCCGCAATTTTTCCTTGACAAATCTTTCCATGGTGGAGTTGAATCACTGACACATATATCATAGATCTGTAAGTACAGATTTAAAGAAAACAAACATTAGGTACGTAAAAAAAATATAAGCAAGGCTTATAAAATTTAACTCTTTCTCTCCAAACTGACGATACCAGCGTTGATTCCACCAGAATGTGATAAATAATTACGGAGAGAAAGAGTTAAGAAACTTTAAATTCACTCAGTTATGGCATAATTACGGTAATACGGCTGACTACGCCATGTTGGCTTTAGACCTAGATAAAAGTCTCCAGCCACATTTACATTTATATGTATTTTTTTAACCTTGAAAAATTATAACGGTCAAACTAAAGTTTTTCACGTGTGGCCAACGAGCTAGTAATTCTTTTCTCAGTAATACACATCGGCTGTTAAATTTATAGGAAAATCGTTAGAGGCGTTTTTGAGATCAGCTGTCCAGGTTCCTGGATCCAAGTACCACCAAATTCTGACTTGAATAGAGGAATTGCAAAAACATGTGTAAGAGGCCTAACCAAAAGCGAACAAAAATGTAAAACAAGTGAGTTACCAAGAACCGAAACTCATGTACCCAGCATGCAAGTGAACCTTCCTTGTCCAATATGTTTAGTCTGTCATGCGCAGAGTGAAATATTTTTAAAGTCATGATGAGAATCAGCAAAGATAAAAAACATAAATGTGCTACACATGCCTAGAAGTATACGATGTATGCTTCAATTAACTTCCATTGTTGTACGTCGGGGGTCTATTTATGTCCTATTTGTTGTCCTGTTTTCAGCAAGGGATTTTTCTTAGGTTTTAAATGTGTATCCCGCGACTATCGTGAGATCTCTGCAGCTGTCTCTTTCAGAGACTATCTGCTGCTAGCTGCTTTCCTCTATGGCAGTGAAGGCAAAACGGCACATGGGTGATCACTTCCAGGAGGACCTCTATTACAACGCCCCAAAAAAGATTGCCATTTGAACGGAATAGGTGTTTGATGCAGTGCAACTTTTGATTGATAGGTAGATCTAGTGCTTTTACACTGCCCACATAGGCCTCCATGGTTATCTGTAAGGTCAGCGTAAGCCCATTATTTGTCAAAGGCAACTTTGATGGTCGCGCTCGAGGAGATATAGATGCCATATGTAAAGCAGTTAAGTCTCAGAGTTAAACTACAGTTAACAAAAATGTTGAGAGTTATAATGTAAACTGAACAGTTTAGAACTAAATCCCAGTGAACAGTTAAAAAAAAATAGAGTCCTTTATAAACATGTTACAAATTAGATTTTATTAGCAGAGTTATCAATATAAAAACATATTGTGTGTTACAGAAATGAAGTATTGTACTCGTTCAATGTCACATGGACAAGATGGTAGGTGTTATGTAGCGTGTGTGTGTGTTTCTATGGTGATGGCGGGAAGATGTTAGCGATTGGTTGTGAAAGATGCAAGATAGGTGGCATTGTCGTCAATGGTTTTAGTTAGAACAGACGACTCCAGAATGTGAGCCTGAAATGTTGTGTTATTGTAGTGAGTTAGATTTTGTTTTAAAAAAAATTATTACTATAGTTTAGTACATTGAGTTTAACTCATATCAACTTGATTTTGTCAATATTATAATAAAAGTTCTATTTAGTTTTGTTCACAAAAGAAGCTATTCGAGTTATTTGAAGTTTTATAAGTTACGATATATTACGCCTACAGCGGTTTAGCAGTTTGATGCTAAAAGTCAAGGACCGTCAATAAAATAAATTATGGCTTTTATATAGCGCTACTTTAATGCTTATAGCATGCTCAGAGTGCTTTGGTCCAATCTAAGTTGTGGACCAGTGGGGGGGGGGTATCTTGGATGAGGTTTTTCCGTGCTGCCTTTTGGCGCTCAGTAAACACAACTCAGCCAGAGTCGGGTGTCGAACCTCGAGCCCCCTTCATAGGTAGCCAAGCCAAGTACAAGCACAATTAGCCTCTTGATCACGCAGTGGGTGATCAAGAAATTGTCTCTATATCTGGTCATTTCAGTCACATTAGAGTAGCTGATCTAAAGTCGTTATTGCCGAAAGTGGTAATAGCTATAAGCACTCCACTACCTATAAAATGATTCCTAATAGCATGTGTCTCAGCCTTTGACAACCAGTCCAACTTCTGGCCTTCACCTGTGTCTTAGATATCTGGCGGAACTGTTCTCACTAACTGGAGAGGCGGCAAAGGCGAGTAACTAGCGCTTAGAGCAGTAAGCTTCGGTCAGGAAAGGTCTCGTTAACCTTGTCTGGCTAACCACCAAGGTGTAAGTAGACTCTGAATTCAGACCTCTGCTGCCTTGCAGTTTTATACCCAAACATGGGGATGCCTTTGGGACTAATCACGGAAGAAACAAATCAGGAGCTTGCCACAAACCGTGTCAGAACGACACAGCCAGTGCCAACCGTATTTTATGCAATTAAACCGAAACTTCTATAAAGAAAATTGGATTTTGTTCATAATAAAAACAAAATAGTCAAAAAAAGACTTCTAGTATAAAACACAAGATCCTAGTTGAACTGTTATCAATCGTTCGATCAATAAATTATCGCAAACAATCACTACAGAAAAGAAAAACGATGAATTAAAAAAAAATATCATTAAAAAAACTACTCTGCGCTGAAGAAGTCACGATGGCTTGATCGATAGCCATTACGATGTTCAGCGTGTTGACAACAGTTCTAGAAAAGATTATTGATACCGTAATGTAGAGAACTTCGGAGAGTGTCGGCTTAACGGAAATCATGCTTATAAAGTTCAGATTATGTCCTCTGTCTTAATGGTTCAATCTAGATGGCATATAACTAGCTTACAATGACTCAGGCTAACAAGGACTGTGGCTAACAAGGACTGTGGCTAGCAAGGACTGAGGCTAACAAGGACTGAGGCTAACAATAACTGAGACCTACTGTTACTATGAGGCGCGCGGTGATTGAGTTACTATGCGCTTTGCTTCCGAACCTGAAGTCCTGGGTTCCAATCTCGGTGAAGACAGATTTTGAATTTCGAGATTATTATGGGTTAGGAGTCCACCCAACTCTAATGGGTACCTGACTTTCGTTGGGGAAAGTAAAGGCGGTTGGTCGTTGTGCTGGTCACATGACGCCCTGTTCGTTAACCGTTAGCCTCAGAAACATGACCTTAACATCATCTGCCCTGTAGATCGCAAGATGTTAAAGGGGAACTTTTTACTGTGACTAAAACTAAAAAATTATTGAAGCCTACTGTGACTGAGTCTAACATAATTAGTGCCAGATTTTAATGAGTGGAGGCCATAGTGGTCCCTAGCGACCTGGCCTCTTCAATTTTCGATGGAAATGCACTTAATAACATTAATAAATCATGTCATATCTCGCGAGGTAAGAAACATAACTTGGCGATATCTTTGATTCATCCCATATGCTAGGACAAATTTGTACAAATACTCCTTCTTCCCTAATGCTATTAGAGCATGGAATGGGTTGCCTAAGCTAGCCAGGAAAACCAGTGACTTGGCAGAATTTAAGTCATTGGTTAATATGCATGACTGAATGCATGACGCGTAGGACGTAATCATCTTCTTTTTTGAAGTAACGTCTGTATTATATAAGATAAGATTCAAGAGGATGAGTGCTGTGTTTCACTTAACCGCGCAGACCCTATTGCGACCTTTATATTTTTCCACTCCTGATGAAGATAAAGCTGTTGTCGGCCGGGGATCTACTTAACTTTCCTTTTACGTCTTCTGCGACTGTCTTTTACAAGGGCCTCATACGTGTGTGTCCCAATTGCGACCTATATATTTTTCCACTTCTGATGCAGACAAAGCTGTTGTCGGCTGGGGGTCTACTTAAAGTTATCTTTACGACTTCTGCGACTGTCTTTTACGAGCGCTTCATACTTATGTGTCCTGCGGCCTTCTTTAGAAACACAATAGTTGTTATTCAAGTTTCATTTCGCATATTTCTTTATAACAAATATCCATATTTTGTTAAAAATATTTCTCAAGCAGTAATCCTTAATTTAGAATAGAGCGTCTCAAACTAAATAAATGTCAGTAGGTGGAAAAATGTTACTGTCTCTAAAAACAAGCCAAATATAGAAAATGCTTTAAAACAAAGCTTATATAAAGGGGAAGAATTCCGTCATTAAAACTATATCTACAAATAATGTACAAGCTATTTCCCTTATTCTATATCAAACAAAATAATTAATTACCAATATTTAATTGACTGATTGAGTATTTTGTTTATTAGGTTAGGAACAACAAATAATTGTTTCAAGTGTCAACAACTTGATCGGAGAATGGGTGTGGGAGAAATAGCGTTAACAGTTATTAAAGGGGACTAAACCTAACAAATTTAGCCATATATGTGAACACTGAAGTATTACTTTCCCCTGTTGCTACTAAACAAAATAATTAATTACTAGTAAGTAATTGTCTACTTTGTTACTTTGTTTTTAATTAATCATGTTTTGTTTATGTCAATGAATAATTGTGCGGAGTTTCAAGTTATTCCGAGAATGGGTGTGGGAGAAATAACGTGTACACACTTTTTACCAGACAGACAGAGTGAGTTGATATAAGCTTTGTAAAATAACATTCGCTTGCAAAGTATAGCAGAGATTGAGTACGAAAAAAATAGGATTTAATATGAAAAAGGGGAAGGGAATCTTATTAACCTTAACCTTAACTCCGCTGCCGTCTATTAATATTAGACACTGAATAGATGAATGATTCAGGACTAGTAAAACGATTGGATCCCACGATGATGTGCTAACTGCTGTCGAAAAACACAAACTAAAACTCTATGGCCATATCGAAAGGTCCTAGGGCTCGCTGTGACCTTCCTTCAGGGAACAGTACCAGGAAAAAGAAGAAGAGGCAGAGAAAGCGATGGGAAGACAGCATCAAAGAATGGACGGGCCTGCCATTGAACGAGGTTTTATCTAAGGCAAAACACAAGAGGGTAATGAAGAAAGACGGTTGACAGATCATGTGTGGTGCCCCAAAGGTCGAACAAAGTATGGGATAGGTGAAGTCGAAAGGTCCTAGGGCTCGCTATGACCTTCCTTTAGGGAACAGTACCAGGAAAAAGAAGAAGAGAAGATGGGAAGACAACATCAAAGAATGGACGGGCCTCCCATTGAACGAGGTTTTATCTAAGGCAAAACACAAGAGGGTAATGAAGAAAGACGGTTGACAGATCATGTGTGGTGCCCCAAAGGTCGAACAAAGTATGGGATAGGTGAAGTCGAAAGGTCCTAGGGCTCGCTATGACCTTCCTTTAGGGAACAGTACCAGGAAAAAGAAGAAGAGAAGATGGGAAGACAACATCAAAGAATGGACGGGCCTCCCATTGAACGAGGTTTTATCTAAGGCAAAACACAAGAGGGTAATGAAGAAAGACGGTTGACAGATCATGTGTGGTGCCCCAAAGGTCGAACAAAGTATGGGATAGGTGAAGTCGAAAGGTCCTAGGGCTCGCTATGACCTTCCTTTAGGGAACAGTACCAGGAAAAAGAAGAAGAGAAGATGGGAAGACAACATCAAAGAATGGACGGGCCTCCCATTGAACGAGGTTTTATCTAAGGCAAAACACAAGAGGGTAATGAAGAAAGACGGTTGACAGATCATGTGTGGTGCCCCAAAGGTCGAACAAAGTATGGGATAGGTGAAGTCGAAAGGTCCTAGGGCTCGCTATGACCTTCCTTCAGGGAACAGTACCAGGAAAAAGAAGAAGAAGACAAAGCGATGGGAAGACAACATCAAAAAATGGACGGGCCTGCCATTGAACGAGGTTTTATCTAAGGCAAAAGACTAGAGGGGAATGAAGAAAGACGGTTGACTGATCTTGTGTGGTGCCCCAAAAGGTCGAACAAAGTATGGGATAGGTGAAGTCGAAAACGATTCATAAGTCCTGAACACTTGTTGTAACACAGGGGTTCTCAACCTGTGGGTCGCGACCCCCTTTGGGGGGGTCGATAGACGATTTGCCAGGGGTCGCCAAAGACCATTGAAAAAATAGATTGTTATTGTCTATTCTTCTATTGCTGTGTGTGTGGGGGGGGGAGGGTCGCGGCTAAGTGGGGATTGTAAAAAGGGGTCCCCCAGCATAAAAGGTTGAGAACCGCTGTTAATGTAACAGAATAGGTTTCTTCTTATGCATGAACCTGGAGCGTGTCGGCTCATTATAGCAGACGGCTTCGATTTGTTTTAACATTGTTGAAGAGTAGCGCTCTACACCTGGGGGGAGGGTGGATACACTGTAACTGTAAACCACTAACCTTGGTATTATTAATAAAACGAAATTGATTAGTTTAGTTTTAGATGTTTCGGATGCAGGGCCGGCCCTGGATAATTGGAGGCGAAGTGAATTTGGTGACCCTATTTAGTTACCGCCTTCGTTTGTCTAATTTTTATTTTTTAATTATTTTTTTATTAATAGTCAATTATCATAACGAATCGCTCTTATTTCTGGTAATGATTATTTCCGTTTCAGTTTTCGTTAACGGCAACTTCACTAAGTGATTTCCAGCTCGTTGTGTATTTTCGTCTCCTCTTGCTCGAGTTGTCCAGGAAGGAGCAACATCTCATTGACTTTCTAATATATTTACTTTTAGACACGCCCACTTTCCAGGCATTTTGGCTTATCTGTCGTACCCCAAAACGATCGCAGCCAAAACAAATATGTTTGGCCTAAGTCTTATCAAACTACAGACAAAGTTTCTACTCTAACGATAGGGATTAGCTTTGATACTTTAAGGCCGATAGCAGTAGGGGCTCAAATCAAAGCGGTTTTTTTTTTTCTTGCAGGTGGAAGACGGAAGTTATAAACCAGTGAATAGGAAGCAGTTAAAATGTTAAACACTAAAACATGTGTTCTGGATCGCTAGCCTAGGGTGCTTGGCTGTCAAGTCTGAGATATTGAGTTTGAATCCCGCTGTAGGCTGAGCATGTTTCTTTCGAGTCATTTTATTTTCAAATTTTAAAATGCTGAATATATAAAAAAGTTTTCTTTTCGTGGGGGAAAAAAACACATGAATCGCCTACGGAATAATAATAAATGATATCACTATTTAATTTTTTGTGGCGCTTTTAGAAGAAAAGAAGCTAATGTTTTTGCGTTTTTTGTTTATCCGTCTGTCGGTCAGTTTAGTGTTAAGAAACTAAAAACAAGTGTGAAAATCCGATTTCACCTCGCCTGTATGTTATGCACTTGAAATATTTAGGCCTACTTAAAATAAAAAAACAACTAATTATATTTAATTAAGCAAAAGTAGTTTTCCACTTTCAAACCTTGTGGGTCAAATAAACCTAATCTGTTTCTATGGGGAAAAGTTAACGAGGATGTTATGTAGCCAGAACAATGAGAAACCGACTTTACTTATGGACGTCCTAAAACTCAAATAATATATAAACAAATACATGGAACGAATATTTCTGTATTTAGACTGACAGACCGGAGAAAAACAACAACAAAGCAAAAATGGAAATACCTTATCAGGCAATTAAATGCACAAATACGATGATTGATTCGACCATAAACTGGCCACACAGAGCAATTGACATTTTTTTAATCCAGAAATCTAACACTATCTTTGAATAGTAATCGTTCAATACTCGCAGCAGAGATTTGCACCACTGTCAACACGTCTGCAGACTGTCTCTCTAGTGGTATCGGGAATGAGGATTGTTCGAACCACAAGCTGTGGTTGATAAATAAAACTGCTCTAAGTGCATTTTTCACGGTGCCGGGTGCACGCTCTTACATCGTTGCTGTCAAAGTCATTTGACTGGAGGACTTCGCTGTTGTATCATGATACTATTATGACTTCGTACTCTTGTAACCTGTGTATATATTAAATTTAGTTGTTTTTTTTTAATATTGGACACGAAGACAGTTATAGGCCTTTGTAAGACTTTGTTGATACTCGGTCGTTGGTATGTATCTCCAAACCTACAACTAAACCGATGTATGCGCTTAAAGTGCTTCATTTTTAAGTTGTATGTAGAAACACATGTCGTCCTGCGGGACTGTATGAATAGCCTGCTTGTCCGCCTTGTATTAATAACATATTTGTCCGCTTTGTATTATTGAAGCATTTGTCCGCCTTGTATTAATTACGTATTAGTCCGCCTTGTACTAATCACATATTCATCCGCCTTGTATTAATTACATATTTATCCGCCTTGTATTAATTACATATTTATCCACCTTGTATTAATGACCTACTTTTCCGCCATCTATAAATGACCTATCTGTCCTCCTTTTATTAATTACGTAGTAGTCCGCCTTGTAATATTCATCTGCCTTGTATTAATGATCTGTCGTTGACCTTGTATTAATGACCTATTTTCCCGCCTAGTATTAATGACCAATTTGACCCCTAAAGTTAAATGTAGATTTTGGGCTTTCGATCACTCACAACAATATCTAGGAATTTAGGTGCAGTGGCTGAGCGGTAAAGCGCTTGGCTTTTGAACCGGTGGTTCCGGGTTCAAATCCTGGTGAAGACTGGGATTTTTAATTTCGGGATCTTTGGGCGCCTCTGAGTTCACCCAGCTCTAATGGGTACCTGACATAAGTTGGGGAATGTAAAGGCAGTAGGTCGTTGTGCTGGCCACATGACACCCTCGTAAACCGTAGGCCATAGAAACAGATGACCTTTACATCATCTGCCCTATTGACCACAATGTCTGAAAGGGGAACTTAGGCTACAAATATGGAACAAACTCCCCATTCACTTGAACATAATACAATTATGCATGCACATGACTCTCTTACTGTAACGATAATGTTTTCATTGTTAATCGAACATGTTTCTATTAAAGAATAGATCTATATCTACTGGAACATGAGATGACGCGACATGTTTTAGGCTACGTTATAGCAAATAAAATTCAAACATTTATAAATAACCAAACAAAATAAGGTTGGTGGACGTGGTGGCTAAATGGTAAGGCGCCTGGGTTCCTAACCGAAGGGTCTTGGGTTCGAGTTGGTAAGACTGGGATTTTGAATTTCGTGAACTGTTTTTTTTTTCTTCTTCTTCTAGCCAGCTTTATTGCTGCTGAGCTGTGAGCTCTTTTGCAGACTGTGCCAAGGAAAAATAGTGTGCTGTTCTCTTCAGTTGTTCAGCACTGCCGTACAGGGTGTTGGTTATGTTGGGCTGTAGTGGTAGTAGGGTCTGCCTAAGGTGGGTTAGGGAGGGGCATTCAAAGAGGATATGGTTTACGGTTTCATAAGGGTGGGCGCAGTGTCTGCAAAGGGGGGAGTTGTGTGGAGTTTATTTTGTTCAGGTGGTAATTTAATAGAGGTGTGTGTCCTGTTCTTAGTTGGAAAATTGTAGATTGCTCTTTGCGGGGGAGGAAGTTAATACTGTCCAGTTTGTTAGGCATAGTAATGTCTTTGTACATTGCTCTGCCTGTGTTTCCTGATGCCCATTGGTTGAACCCATTGGTTGAACCACTCATCTTTTTGATAGTGGTGAACTGTAAGGCCACCCCTGATTCCTCGAAACTCGGATGTGTATATGACGTTGTGGAAAGGCGATTGGTCGTGAGGATGGTCGCAGCATGAAACCTGATTGAACATCATCTGCCGTATAGATGTTAAGGTCTGAGAGAGGTTCAGTAGTAGGCTATAACTACATTTCAACACACTAACCTTAATTAATGGAAGAACATCGAGCAATGTGAATACACAGTCACCATTTTATTTATTACTGCAGTTCTGCTGATTATAATATAGCGTGGTTAGAATGCCAGGCTTCGAGACCTATATGAACGAAAACCAAAAATTCTTAGATCATTTTATGTTTCATTTTAGACTATTTTTTAAATATACCTATAGTAAATGTTTTAGTCACATTGGGAAAAAAAAGTAGCAACATTAAATTAATGTATAACATTTGCGAAATTTCAATATTGATTAAGTCAGTGTCACTCGTAGCCTACCATTCTAATATCAATTTTAATCACCTGCAATAAAATTGTGGACATAGTTATTCAGAAATGCATTAACATATTTTCAATAACATATAGCCGAAGTACAGCAGACACCTGCATCATCACTATCAGATACATAACAGCAGAACAAATAACATTTAATATCATAAACACGGACTAAATCATTGCAACTCCATAAACACAGACCAATTCAACTGTAACATCATAAAGACAAACCAAATCAAATGTAACATCATAAAGACAGACCAAATCAACTGTAACATCATAAAGACAAACCTAATCAACTGTAACATCATAAAGACAGACCAAATCAACTGTAACATCATAAAGACAAACCAAATCAACTGTAACATCATAAAGACAGACCAAATCAACTGTAACATCATAAAGACAAACCAAATCAACTGTAACATCATAAAGACAGACCAAATCAACTGTAACATCATAAATACAGACCAAATCAATTGTTACATCATATCGGGCTTTAACATTATCATCATTAAACCTTCCTGTAACAAAATAATTAATTATATCATTATCATCACAGACCTTATCATCTGTAACATCATCATCGCAAACCTTATCATCTGTAACATCAGCACCATGGACCAAACCGCCGGTATCGTTACCACTGACCTAGTCACTAGTAAAATCATGACTATAGACATCGTCACGTGTGCAGCGATGCGAATAAGTCTTATCACTAACCTCTAAATTAAAACAAAATATTTGAAACCTACCAGCACTGAATGATTGAACACACAAAATTCATTTTTTTAAATTATCCGTAGCACAGGCAGTTTTAATACATGAACACACTTTCATAAAAATCCTCGAAAACACTATTCGTTCTAATTATGATTTCGAAATGTTCCCTACACAATATATTTTTCTTAACTCCTAAAACAATTGTTCTTATAAGTAATCTTTGTCTAATGATCCGGTGTACACCAAAATCAGTTCAAAAAGTGCCATTCGGTGTCTCATTTATATTGTATTACTCCTGAGGCGTTTAATCTATCTATGTCATGGGGGTCTTAAGTCTATGAACTTTGAGGGAATAGTGCATACAAATAGGGGTAGAGGCGAACACAGGTCGGTGAAAATCAAATCAATCAATCGCTAGATAGGACAGCGAGTGAAAGAGATCTCGTCTTCGATTCATTGATTCTCTATAACCGTTCAGAAATAATCTTTTGCACGTTTTCGAGATCTCGGATTGTAAAGTTGTTTGTTGGCAAAATGTTTTTCCAAAAAAAAAAAGTGTTTTCGAGAAAGTGGCTGTGGCAGAAGTATGCCACAACAAGTCACGTCACGACATCTGGCATTGATTAGTGTCATAGTTTCTTATCTCAATGGCACTTGCTAATTACCGATTGGGGATTACGTTAATTATCTGTCACGATATCTCTTACATTGTACTCTGTAAGTGTTAAGCCGACGAATAGTTCTATTTTTTAAATGATAAATTATAACAAAGTACTTAGAGGGTACTTAGATAACTTAACATTGAACAGGGGCGTGGAATCAATGAAGTCTTAGAAGATACTTAGTTGACTGAACATTGTTGAACAGGGGCGTGGAATCAATGAAGTTTTAGAAGGTACTTAGATGACTTAACATTGTTGAACAGGGACTTGGAATCAATGAAGTCTTAGAAGGTACTTAGATAACTTAACATTGAACAGGGGCGTGGAATCAATGAAGTCTTAGAGGGTACTTAGATAACTTAACATTGTTGAACTTGAACAGGGGCGTGGAATCAATGAAGTCTTAGAGGGTACTTAGATAACTTAACATTGTTGAACTTGAACAGGGGCGTGGAATCAATGAAGTCTTAGAGGGTACTTAGATAACTTAACATTGTTGAACCTGAACAGGGGCGTGGAATCAATGAAGTCTTAGAAGGTACTTAGATAACTTAACATTATTGAACAGGGACTTGAAATCAATGAAGTCTTAGAAGGTACTTAGATAACTTAACATTGTTGAACTTGAACAGGGGCGTGGAATCAATGAAGTCTTAGAAGATACTTAGATAACTTAACATTGTTGAACTTGAACAGGGGCGTGGAATCAATGAAATCTTAGAAGGTACTTAGATAACTTAACATTATTGAACAGGGACTTGAAATCAATGAAGTCTTAGAAGGTACTTAGATAACTTAACATTGTTGAAATTGAACAGGGGCTTGGAATCAATGAAGCCTTAGAGGGTACTTAGATAACTTAACATTGTTGAACAGGGGCTTGGAATCAATGAAGCCTTAGAGGGTACTTAGATAACTTAACATTGTTGAACAGGGACTTGGAATCAATGAAGTCTTCCACCTCCCCTCCCCCATGTTTCTTTTGGCGCATTTAAACCTACTTTACCATGAAGTATGTGTAAAGATTGTGGGAGGAATTAAGTCTTATAAAAAAAAGAGGAAGTATCCTCTTTAGGTATAGGTTCAAATGCATATTTCCTGAATAAATGACTATTTACCGATGTTTTAAAAAGCTATTTAAAAGTGGAGACTTAGATGGTGGGCAGTGAACGAAGTATTCAACATGAGACTTTTAATGGATTTGAACCCACCCTTTTATCTTGTCACTTGCAGAGATTACCGATAAAGAACATCAAACATTATTTTTTAAAACATATTTCAGATGTAGGCTACCGTAATATTTGAAGACAATCACAAACCCAAACCTCTCGCAGGGGATGGTAGCCTCCATGGTTCGAACCCGGGACCATCAAGACCACAGAAAGACAGTCTAGACCTGATACCACACGACCAGGCAGCCAAGAATGAGAAGATAACTCTTCCTAGTCCCCTCTCTCTCTCCCTAAAAGGCTGTGACATGGAAATCAGATTGGAAAGATAACCGTAAGCAGAGGAATGCAAATTTATCACAACAAAACCGAAACACTGAAGCCAAATGGTCAAGTTCCCACTAAGATACAAGTTTTGGATAGAGACCACCGAGAGGAGAACAATCGTGTGTAAACGATCCCTTTATGAATCGCCTCAATTAGCTGTTCGCTAGACTTTTGTAATCTTATATGCTCTTATATTTTAAAAAGTTGATTTGGGGCAGATATAAATAAACAATTAATGAATTATATAGTGGCTTAGCTAGGGTGGATGAAAAGGAGCAGAATTTGAAAATCCCTCCACCCGGATCCCCATTTGAAGGGGGGGGGGCGCAAATGAGTTGTTCTTTTTTTTTTATTAAATAGTAAATATTACGCAAAATGTAGTGACCCCCCCAAAGAGGTCAAGCCCCTAGGGCTCCCAAATAATGGCAAAATCCTACCTATGGTGCTGTGTGTAGGATATCAGCAAATAAATGCCCAAAAAAAAATTATGACAAATAGCCAAAAGGGCTTTAAAAGGGGCATCAGTAGCCTATTGAATAATACCTCGGATAATACCTTCAAATATAACCATATTACAAGATCTTCGTGGCTCGCAAAAAACCGTCATTCAGGGAACAGTACCAGAAAAAAAAAAAAGAAGAGGCAGACAGAGAAAGCGACAGGAGGACAACATAAAAGAAGGCCAAAGACAGAGGAGGAATGGAGAAAGTCGTTCACGAATCTTGCATGGTGCCCCAACGGTCCAACGTACTAAGGGATAGGTAAAGGTAATATATCTGTGTGTGGAGGAGGGGGGGGGAGGTTGGCACCGAGAAGATTAAGGACTTAAAAGACGAAGACCGATGAAGCGCACAAGAGACAAAGGAAACAGAATTAACTCTTTCTCTCCTGATTGACGATACCATCGTTGATTTGACATTAATGACAAAATACTTCTCTAGATATAAATATAATTTTAAAAAACTTCATTCAATTTGTCCTGACAATTTCAAAGATTCAAGTGCCCACTTCTAATCTCGGACTTAAAAAAAACATTAATAACCTCAATTTAACCCAACTACGATTCCACGTGATAGGCCTACAAATAAGCCTTTATAGGCCTACTAGATCTATATAAATCTAGAATCTATAGATCTAAATCTAATTCTTTCTCATAATAATTTCTACGGTTGAGAGAAGAGATCTAGATGATAGATCTACCATCTACACTATTCTACATTGAATCTATATCTGTATTTGGCAGTCGGCCTTTAGATATAGATTTTGACTAGTACTTGTCACTACTTAGTTACACTTACACTTAGGACTACACTACATGAACACTACATAAAAATAAAAAATGTATCCTATCTTATAGATTACAGACGTTACTTCAAAAAAAAAATAGAAGATAATAACGCCCTACGCACTTCATGTCAATCTAGCTAGGCGTGTTATTCATGTTAGTCAATGACTTAAACTCTGCTAAGTCGTCGGAAAAACAAAACCTAATAAATTACTCAGACAGACACAAAGATAGAGGCACATTTCTTATTCCATACGCTAGAACAAATGCGTACAATAGCTCCTTCTTCCCTAGTGTCATTAGAAAATGGATCGAATGGGTTGCCTAAATCAGCCAGGAAAACGAACGACTGAGCAGAGTTTAAATCACTGACTCTTTGTTAACGGTGCGTAATTAAGCTCGATAACTCCGCACTAGGACTCAAAGCAAAAAGCGTCAAATTAAATAGTGTCTTCTTAGACGTTCTTGTACGAGCTAGTAAAATACGTCTAAAGAAGGTTTGGTGGGAGAAGGGTCTAAAAGAAAACGAAACGATGCCCTTTCATTCAATTTATTCTCTTTGTTTTTTTATACAGAACCAACATACGTCAGTCGAAGCTTTCACACCTGCAATTCTCATTCACGGCATGCACAGAACTCTGCGTTGATTGCACTGTTTGTTTTAGTAGAACATTAGGTAATAGCGATAGAATAAGCACGCATATGATTTAAAAAAAAATAACCCAATAGACATTAAAAAATTCTTCTTTCTCTCCCTTTCCTTTTCCCATCTCTTTTTCTCTCTCTTCTTTGTTCCCTCTATTTTTATCTTTTTCTCTTCTCATTCTATCCTATTTTCACCCTCTCTTCCCCCCCCCCCCCTCTAAAATACACTAGCAAAACGATGCAGCACTCCAAGATACTGGATAGGGTAGTTGATTTTCATTCATTCGATTAATTTTTGTTTTCAAGTTTTTTTGTTTTTTTTTTCAATAACTCTTTTTTCTCTTTCATCATGACAAAAATCCACTTTATTCAAGACAAAGGTCCACCCAAAATGTCCATATCGTCTCGATCAGGATTTCAACTTTCCAATCAATAAACATTTGTTGAGCAAAAATAAACTTAGAGTTCCTTCCCCTGGGTTATAGTATAGTGTGATTAAAAAAGAATGCGCCAAAACCATTTAACTATATTTCAGAAATAAACAAGCTTACAAAGACTGTCAGTTTATGTGGAAAAACATACCGGAAATCGCCACCCAAAGCAGGTAAAAAGGCAGGTTTCAATATTTTCAGAAAGAACATCAGAATGAAATTCTATTAAAGACAAATGACAGAGAGGAATGGAGAAAGAAGGTTGACAGATCTTGTGTGGTGCCCCAGCTGTCCAGCAGACCAAAAGATAGGTGAAAGCGAATGTAAAGTTAAATGTGAACCTTGCCTAACTGATGTCTTATAATGAAGACAATTTTACAATTGATCTAATTGTTTAATAAAGGGTCATTCTCTTATTCAAAATAACATTTCCGTAAAAAAAAAAAGTCTTTAGTTAAGTGTTCTATTGTGGTACCGCAGCGCTGTAGTTCACGCGATAATATCAAAAACTACTTATTAATTGTTGTTTTAAATTATGTCCAACTTATATGCATACTAAATAGATTTTTTCTCTTTAAAAAAAAAATAAAGTTTTTTTTTGTAATAGTTAGTATGACAGAACTTACTTAACTTGGCAATACAAATGTAAAAAAAAAATAATAATTTTTTGACAAAAAATCTAAAACCATTTGATAAACAATAGCTTGTTGCCACGTCGCACAGACTATTGCTATTGGTCTCCACTGCCCACAGGTTGTGACGTTGCAGGCCAGTGTTAAGGCCTTCTGTAACGAACGGCCATGACCCAACTTCACGTTTCTTTGAATTCAGTAAAGAGTTGAATAAATGTGGTGGGTTTGGCACAGAACAAACTAAGTTTTAAATCAGCGGTTCTCAACCTTTTAAGCTCGGCGACCCCTTTTTACAATCCTCTACACTGCCGCGACCCCCCCCCCCCCACACACACACAAAAAAAAAACACATACAGTAATAGAAGAGTAGACAATAACAATCCATATTTTCGATGGTCTTAGGCGACCCCTGGCAAATCGTCAATAGACCCCCAAGGGGGTCGCGACCCACAGGTTGAGAACCCCTGTTCTAAATGATGAAAGGAAGGCAACTCGTAGGCCGATTTCAATTTCTTCTTATCTTATCTTATATAATACAGACGTTACTTCAAAAAAGATGATTACGTCCTACGCGTCATGCATTTAGGCATGCATATTAACCAATGACTTAAACTCTGCCAAGTCACTGGTTTTCCTGGCTAGCTCAGGCAACCCATTCCTTGCTCTAATAGCGCTAGGGAAGAAGGAGGATTTGTACAAATGTGTCCTAGCATATGGGACGAGGAATGTGCCTTTATCTTTGTGTCTTTCAGAGTATTTTATTAAATTTTGTTTTTGTATTTGAAGAAAATGTCTTTATGACACACTAAAGACCTGCAGCCATACATAAACACATGATGTAGAACCAGGCACAAAGAGGGAGTGGAGACGACCTAGGTCCTGTAACATACGGACACTACAGCGACAAAGAGATGCCGGTCAAATGGACAGTGCCCACGTTGTTCTGCCATTTTATGCGCGGACACAAGGTGCCATCTAGGGGGAAGGGTCACGTGGATATCGGGGTGGCCGGTGTTTCCTGAAAAGGTGTCCACTCCACTACATAAATATATAGACGTACGTAACATTTTGCGCATCACTTTCTATGGCAATCATGAGCTCAACTGTTAATAGATGAAGTTGATTGTTCAAAACTGACTGGAAAGACTTTTTGCAATAATGCAGCGTTACAAGAAATAGAGGCACTGCCTCTGTGACTGAGTGAAAAAGCGCTTGTCTTCCGAAGAGAGGGGGTTCCCGGGTTCAAATTGTAGGATTTGCTTTTAATTTCGGGATCTTAAGGGCGCCTCTGAGTCCTACCAACTTTAATGGGTTCCTGACATCAGTAGGGGAAGAGCCTTATAGATCGCAAGGTCTGAAAGAAGAACTTTACAAGAAATAAATTTTTGAATTGTAGATACATTATAGAATTACAGAGGATGAATTGATATTGAAGAAAGCTCAACAAATATGTCTTTAACTACACCGTAGAACCTCAAGCGACATTTTTTTATATGGCTGACACCTTACATGGAACACGGGTGAGTTTTCCTGGTGTGCTCGGCCTTTAGACTCACTTTTTATTCGCTCGTGCAGAGATACGATCCATCGGTAGTAGGGATGTAATAATTTACACCTGAGCTAGCCAGGAAAATCAGTGACTTGGCAGAATTTAAGTCATTGACTTAATGCATAACGCGTAGGACAGAATCATCTTCTTTTTTGAAGTAACGTATTATATTAGATAAGATCTGCTTGGATCTCTCCCTCACAGACGTTTGTTCAGAAAGGCAGATGGAGGCAAGCCTGACAGTTCAAATTCTTAGACTCATCTCCTAGGACAATTACAAAGAAAAAAAAACATCTTTTTTTTTTGTTTGGTATTATATATTAAACAAAAAATCCCCCCTGACCCTCACATTGTAAGCCTTACAATCTGATGACAAGAAATTATAGTTCTGTACCTGTTAACTAATGTTTCATGTACACCCTGCTACTGTCTGGCCAACTCATAACAAACATCAACCCAAAGACTCCATTCCTGTTTACACCAAAAGGACTTGCTTTGACTTCTGTACTTTCATTTCCTTCAATACAGTGTAAGCTAGAAATGACGGTAATTAAAACAATAGTTCTGCTTGTACGTCTCAGACAGACCTTCAGGTCAACGTGATCTAGCTCAACCCTTATGCTGGACAGAAGCATGCAGGGATTCAAACTCTTGAACCCCAGGGTTAGGGAGAAGAGATGCAATCCAAAGCACATACCTCCTAAACAGGCAGAAATCCTATTTGCTGGTTAGCATTAGTTCAACATTTTGGCTAAAACTGTACCCTCATAAAACCCAGTCAGAAACAAAACAGGAAACTGACAAAATTGGTGAAACATTGTTTTAATGAGTAATAATAACACATAATTCCATGTGAATTAAATTCAGACTTGTTTAAAAAAAAACAACACTTTGAACAGTGTCAGGTTAGGAAACTGATGCCAGGTAATCCTTGATCTCTGAGGGCGAAAGACGACGGAAGCCGTTGACGTCACCGATACCGATCTCTATATTGTCCTCCGTCATCTGGCCTTCAAAACTTTCTTTCAAGGTGAGTATAGCTGTGTGAACAGCATCCTCTAACTCGAGATTGTCACTGTATCTGTTGGAACAAAGCAAAGCATGTGTAGATATGCAATAAGTGAGTACCAATTATAAGATTATGCTGAGGTAAACATAGAGCTAATCTAATAAAAGGCTATATGATAATAACGAAGAAGGAAAACAAATGTGGAATGGTAAAAGAACAAAGTCAGAGTTAATAAACTCTGAAATCATGATGAGTAAATCTAAATAAGAAATTGTAATGAAAGAATTCTGCTACAACCATTTTACTTTTAAATTTAAATCCAGTTCTATCCATTGATATTTTTGTTCCGCTATGACTTTTTTAAAGTATACAAGAGGCTAATTGATGAAAACACAATAGAATGTGGACTTCTTAAGGAGTATTTGAGTGGAACAAGCACCTATTGACCTGAAAAAGTTCCAATGTAATTACGAGTCCATAGCAGAGGTGTAATAAAACGTGACCTCAAATCAGTGAACATCAATACTGACAATTGGGAAGACATAGCTCTAGACCGCAATAGATGGAGAGAGACAGTGATCAAAAAGGTATGGACAGTGAAAGTACATGGGTCTCAGCTCAGGAAGAAAAACGTACAATCCAAAAAACGGCCAGCTCCTCTACCACCGAAGCAAAAGCCACCTTAACCTGCGCTATCTGTGGCCGGGAGTGTCTCTCCAAAATAGGGCTCCACAGCCACATGAGGAAGTGTGCTCTGAGATGAACCATAGTCGTTCTACGACTGAAGGAGGCCAATGATTGCAGAGGAGGTTCTTCTTCAGCCTTCTCACAATGTTGATGGTGAGAGGGGTAGTGTTCAGATGACTAACCCAATATCTGATTCTTCTAGTTGAAGGCAAGGAGATAAGTGACAGAAAGACGCAAAGTAATGCGAGTTTTTATTTTGTTTCAATACCTTTAAGAGAATATTTCATTTATGCTTTATAAACATCTACAATAAAAGCTGGACCGACTACACTGACATAAAAATAGCCTTTTTCAAAATGGAAGAATAATTTCCCACGAAAAATAAGTACGACAAGAAAGAGGTGACCCCCATCAAATGTTTCAGTTTTTAAAAAAAAGTAACATAAAAAAACATTTCTATTTATAAATTGTTACCTTTTTTCTAAAAATGTTTTTCCATTGACATGATTCCTGCCCATGGCAGTGGCTTTCCAAGCAAAATGTGCCCCCTGCAGATAAACAAAATATTAAAAAAACTTTAAAAAAAAATATGAAGCAGTAAACAAAAAACCCAAACAAATCATAACTAGTAGATCTGTTTCCACTTCAGTAGGTAATACAATTAATACTCTACTAACAACTGTGAAATAGGTAATGCACCACATAAGATGTATGTTGAACTTGACAGTAAATTAGTTAAGAAATAGGTGTAATAGTTATAACCTTATAGAATAGAGATTGCACACTGACAACATTGTAAAAGACAACTCAGATTGTATCCCCTTTTGAAAATTGAACAGTTGATACATTTCAACACAGCTTTTATGCCTTTTATTGGTGATATGTCTGTTAAAAGAACTTAAGAGCCAGCCAGCTGATGTTAGTAATACCTCTTCACAGTTAAATGCAAAGCACTCTATTGCCATTGTACTATAGTCACAATTTGAAAAAGTTTTTAGCTTTTTACTATGATATAAACAACACTGAACTGCTGGATTGCATATACTGAGCTGGACACAGGCTATTTAAATTTTAGATTTAACTTGAGCTGAAAGTCTTGAATGCTTGAATACCTGATGGTATTCCAGCTAGATAACTCAAAGAACTAAGCAATGACCTAGCATCAGTGTTCATCTCTTAACCAGGGCAGACTACCAAGGGACTGGAAAGAAGCTAATGATATTTCCCCCCCCCCCCTTTCCCCTGATTTAAAAAAGGAGAAAAATCTGACCCAGGAAACTACAGACCAGTATCACATGTAAAATCCTAGAACACATAATATGTAGAAACATCATAAACCACTTAGACAAACAAAATGTCCTTACTCCATTCCAATATGACTTTAGGAAATATAGATCATGTGAAACACAACTAATAGGACTAATTGATGATTTTTCAAAAGGTTTAGATTATAGTGAACAAATAGATGCTATCTTTCTAGATTTTTCCAAGACTTTTGACAAAGTTCACCACCATAATTTGCTAAAAAAAATTAAAATATTTTGCCACTGATGGTCTATTGCATCAGTGGATTAAAGATTTTCTGATAGGGAGAGAACAAAATGAAATAATAAATGGCTCTAAATCAACACCAATAACAGTAAACTCAGGTGTACCTCAAGGAACAGTCTTAGGTCCACTACTATTTTTAATTTACATAAATGATTTACCAAATTGCATTAGTTCAGGAACAAAAGTCAGATTATTTGCAGACAATTGCATAATATATAGAACAATAAAAACAACACAAGATACAGAAATTTTACACAGAGAATTAGATGAATTACAGAAATGGGAATTGAATTGGAGCATGTCTTTCCACCCAGAAAAATGTCAGCTGTTAAGAAAAAAAACTAAAACAAATTCCACTTATCTTATTCATGGTAAACCAGTAACACAGACTAAAAACACATAAATACCTAGGTGTTATAATAAATAAAAAACTATCATGGAATCCCCACACTGATGAAACCATCAGAAAACCCAAACAAAGCATTAGGGTTTATTAAAAGAAATTTCTAAAAAATCAAATAAGAACATAAAACTAAAATGTTATTAACTTTGGTTATGCCAATAATAGGATATGCATCCTCTGTTTGGGACCCCTCAATTCAAGAAAACATTAAGAAACTGGAACAGACACAAAATATAGCAGTGAGATTCATAACAAACAAATATTCCCATTTGACTAGAGTAACACCTTTAGTAAAATCACTAAATTTAGAAAGCCTTCAGGATAGAAGACATAAAAGTAAAGTAGCAATTATAAACAAAACACTGACCATAATCTTCAAATACAAAATTTAATAAAATACTCGGTAAGACACAAAGATAAAGACACATTCCTCGTCCCATATGCTAGGACATATCTGTACAAATGCTCTTTCTTCCCTAGCGCTATTAGAGCATGGAATGGGTTGCCTGAGCTAGCCAGGAAAACCAGTGACTTGGCAGAATTTAAGTCACTGGTTAATATGCATGACTCATAGGACATAATCATCTTTTTTGAAGTAAAGTAAGACAGGCTGGAAAGCTCACACGAATACTTCTCCATAAATGCAATGTTGAAAACCATTTACTATGAAGGTGTCATATGTACATAACTTTAAAAGACTTTGAACTCTTACAGAAATCTGCTAACATTAAATAAAAATGAAAAAAAAAATTAATTATGGTAATTTTTAGCACCCCGACCCAAGGTTTAAAGTTTTCACTTACAGAAGGATCACATTGATAGAGGTAGGGTTTGCCTTCATCATGATTCCAGCCAGCTAGCAAAAGAGAAACGCCAAAAGGCCTGACACCTCTGTCAATAAAAAAAAAATAGAATTGTAGTAAAACAATAACTTACAAAAACATTTTTAGATCAAGTGAGCTGAAATTTTAAGCCAAATTCATTTGATAAATTGTGTTGTTACAACAACAAGATAATTTTAGGTCGAACAAAATGTGGACAATGCAATGTTATACAAATACAAACATTTAGGAATAATCTTTGACAGAAAATCAGTGCTTTAACATACCCAGACTGTGTGAACTCTTGCATAACATTGGCCACTTTTTGAACCAGCTGATCCACAGGGATTTGTTCTTGATACGTTAGAAAGTATTGTGAGGCTAGTTTTCTGGCACGCCTTGTCAGCACCCTGGAACATAGGTCATTGTTGACATTGTAAAGCAGTTCACACATTTCTAATATATATACATACAACTTGGTTAATAGAGTTTAAAAGAAAATGTTGATTTCAGACAGAATAAACAACAGCTATGTCAACACAAATATTTCTGTGTTACAGAGTTTCCTTGTTAGCTATAAACTGACCAAATTATTTTGTTTTGAAATGTATCTGAAAGAAATGACCATGATCAGAATACAAGGTTGAGCCAGTCTGTAAAAGCCAATTCATGAAAATGCCGTAAGAAAATGATGCAGCACCTTCTTGGAGTATCTCCAGAAAGTAGACTCCAGTTAGGAAGAGATTGCAAACATTGATGCAGATTGATTTCTGTGGGCATATCTTACTGTCTAATGCACAAAATGACTCAGGAGGATATAAGTCTACGTTTCCTTTAACATTTCTAAAAAATCACTATCAATTCCATGATATGCCCTAGGCCACTTACCTGAAGTCAGGTCCCATGCCGCTGTACACCATGCCTATGCCTCTAGTCACTTGTTCTATCTTGTGTATACTGTGCTCATCATAAAGGACAGATTTTTGTTTCTTCTCTGTGGCCAGAACAACGCCATTGGTGGCTAGAGCATTAAAAAAAAAAACAACCTCAACGATAAGAATGATTTATTTCAATAAGCAGAATGGTTTAAAAAAATAAAAATTGGGGAAGGGGGGGGGGGGGGGGGGGAGGCGCAATTTAAGCCTACACCAGTTTACATGTCTAGATCATGGTCATTGCAAATTTTAAGAAACTATTCATGTAAAAGGACACAAATTCAATGCAAACACACAGGCAGACATTTGCAATCTTTAAACATGTAGGTCAATAACAAGTTTTGGTTATTCTGGTGCATGAAGTTATCAAGTACTAAAAGCATAATATATTATATGTCATTTTGGAAATTAGAGAAAAATCTGTACAGTGGTGGTGTTAAAACGTCTTTCAACATGAGTTTTAAACTTAAAGTACCAATTGCTAAACTAAACATGTTTTTTTCTTTTTGTTTATTTAAAACACACACACAACTGTGAAATTCTTTAAAGCAAGCAATAATTTTATTCTATCTTATTTAAAGTATTAAAAACATATTACAGGGATGACTAGAAAAAATATGCAATAAAATGTTTAAATTTTCTTTCTGTCATTGTCTCTGTTTTTCTAAGCTGCTGTATAGATGCCACCCCACCCCTTCACTGCAATGAAATTAAAATATTAACATCCAAACTTTAAAAAGATGTGTATGATCATCAGGCCCCCCCCCTCCCCAAATAAAAACAAACTTATTACCTTTGATTCCAACAGATGGTGCCCCAGCGCCAACAGCAGCCAAGGCATACTCAATTTGTACCAGCTTGCCCGATGGGCTGTAATAATAATAATACTAAAATTAGCTGAAAATTAGATATGCAGTCACAATGTAAATATTAAATGTGTTTATTATATTTATGCTCTGTCCACTAATGCGACCGTCTAAAAAATGTAGAATATGACTACTAATTTTTTCAGCCTCTGGTGATTACAACATGTGTCTGCAGCTGTGTATCAAGGATTGGCCTCTTTAGTCACACAAGAAGTTGCAAAGGGAAAAGATTGTCTCTCGAGACATACGTAAAATGCCACAGAAATCATTTATGAAGTCATATTATAGAGCTTTAGTTGTTGTTTTTTTTTTAATTTCTCATCAAGCTCTTCCTGAAAGTAAAGAGACATTGCCAGCGAGATGAATAAGACTGGCTGGAACAGAAGGTCAAGAAGCACTTGAACAAGGAGTTGCTAAAAATGGATGACATCATCATAACAATGAGTGGAACTGTGCATCTATCCAAGACAAACCACTACTAACAAAAGAAGAACAGGGGGAAAGACGGGCAGAAGGAGACCGCAATCAACTGCCCCCCTCCCTCAACATTCAAAAATTCTCCCAGACGATGACTTAGAGCTAAGGGCAAGGCCAATCACAAAAATTGAAGTTTCTGTGGTTATAGAGCTACTAAAAAAAAAAAACAACAAAGCGCCACGACTAGACTTGATTTCAGCACAAATGCTCAAACAGGGAGGAAAAAAATTTCATTTACAGAATGATTGATCTCAAAATGTGCTTCGAAGAGTCTGGAACTGGCTTAAGTGAGTCGTCATAAAGCTACCCAAAAAAGGACAAACTGGTCAAGTGATACAACCTGGGAGGCTAAGTTTGTAGTAATGTTCTACTGAGAAGATTACTACAGGCTTTAGATGAAATGCTCGCTGAAGAACAGTATGGCTTCCGAAGAGACTGAAAATAAGAGCTGAACAAATTTTTCTGCGAAAAAACAAATACCAATTATAGCTTACGATCAGTTTATGGATTTAGAAAAAAGCTTTTGGAAGCGTTCATTATAATTTACAATGGAAAATAACAAGGGACTATAGCGTCACTCAACAATTTGTTCAGATTCAACACTACATCTGTATTGCAAACCGAGCTGCTGCAGAATAGATGATATAGATTATAGATGAATAACAGAGTTTAACAACATCCAGAGTTCATACACCAGAACCTCATCCTCATTCTTCTTCCTTATAGCAATCAAGTATGTAATGAAGACAAAAAAGCAGGAAACAAACTGTCTTTGGTTTCCCATGGTGCAAACAGAACTGGACTTGCTATTAGTATTAATAGCACTACTCTGGACATTTTTTTTTTTCAGTTTTAGATCTTAGAAAGATTAAGTGCTTGATTCTAGAACTATAATCTAGCTAGTGAGGGCAAATATATCATAATAAGTTCACAGTTGTAATGCAGGCTGAGTGACTAGCTTCTCTAAATCGTAACACAACTTAGACCTCGAGTTGTAGTCTAGATTCTAGACCCTAGATTATACATGATCTCAGTGTAATGTTTATGTAAAATGTAATGCATTATTATTATAAATTTAATTGTAACAAATCAAAATTACTGAAATGTATATATATATATATATATATATATACCAGTATATTTTAATATATAGTAGGTCTATAGATCAAGAATCTAGATTGACTGCAGTCAAGACTATTAAAAGACTAAACTCTAATCTAGAGTAGACTTGAGTCAGTAGCGGATGAGTAGAGTTGGGGTTTCTATTAGACTAGATTGTCACTAGATCTACTCTACTAGTTAATAAACTTTTTTCTAGTAATTTAAGTAATCAGAATAGATTTATTTATATAGGTACTTCGATAAACTGACCTAGATCCATTTTTTTTTCCTCCCAAAAAATGGCTGAAAAGTGTGTCAGCACATTTTACCCTTTTTTTAGGGGTGGTCATTTCCATCAAAGTTTTAGCATATTGTATTTGATTTGAGGACTAATTATGATTACTTTTTGTAAACATAAGATATCAGAGATAATTTTTATTTGCTTTTGAAGCCAATCTGTTTCATTTTTCTTAACAAAAGTTTATGTGAAAGTTGACATTTTTTCCTATAAAAGTTACAACAATGCTGTTTGCTACAATAATTTATCATATTATGAAATGTGTATATTTCAAATCTCATTAAATTCTCTTGGCGCACTTTAAAGATATTTGATATTAAAATTAACAAAGACAAAGAAGGGTAAAATTTTCTTTTTTAAATAAAATAAAAGTGTTTATGGTTACAACAATCTCACTAATTCTATTGAATTTAGCATGTTAATATGTGCTAAGTTTGAACTTTGTAGCTTGGCGCACTCTTTAGATATTAATTTTCAAAGTTGATGGTAAAAATCTATTTTTTGTAACAACCAACACTGTGATATACTGGAAATGGTCAATTTCTGTCTAGCACGAGCTATTTTTAGAAGCACACATAGGAATTTTTCATTTAGATTAACTTTTATAGTGTTTGAATGCTAGATTATGGAGAGGGAATGTGTCTTTATTATAATGAATTTGTAATCTCTGCAAATTTTAAAGTAAAAGTTTAATTACTTTAAAAAATAATATTAAATATTACAATTTTTTTTTCATATTTTTAGCTCAGCGAACTAATAATTAATTTGTTTTTCTGTGTGTTGTTTTTTTCTATTAATATACATGTAAATTAATAGTTAATAAATGAGTACATTATATTTTTAAAATGATGAGCTATTATTGCACAAAAATTCAAGTAAAAAATCTTTTAATAACTTCTAAAAAAATCGCAAGGTTTCTTTTTTATTTTATTATCCGAAGCAAGAAATTTTTCATTTACAATCTAATTTTTAAAGCATTTAAATTAAGGCATTTTAAAATGATTAATTGCCAGTGCTCTACAAAAAGGTTAAAACTGTTTTTTTATGAAGTTTATATAACTTATAGTCATTAAATTTTAGGAAATATTTTTCTGCGCAGTGCTATTTTCATTTATAATTTATAAGAATTATCTATTTGATCCATATAAATAGCTATTTAAATACAGTAGAATTATAATTAAACAAAATAAAACACAATACAGATCTCTGATTTGTTTTATTTGTGATTTTTGGGCTCATATGATGACAAAATCACATATATTTTTATTTTTTGTCGAAGGCTTTTTTTTATATATTAATTCACTTTTTTCAAAGATTTTATTGCTTGGTCTTATTTTTTAAATTTATTTTAACAGAATACTGGTTAATGTAAAAGAGTGTGAAGTTTCAACCCCATATCTTTAAGACTTTTTATAATACAGTTAATTTAAGTTCAACTGTCAGTTGTTTCGGTCACAGATTTTTTTTTTATTTACAAAGGCTAAAGAAGGCTCATTTTTGGTCACTAAAAATTTAATAACTTCCCTCACAATTAACTCAGCAATATAAAATTGGTATCATTGGAAAGCATTTCTCAAGCCCTATCTAACTAAATAGGTTCCATTGCATTGTGATCATTTTGAAATTTTTATCGAAGTACCTAATATATATAGTGAATATAGTGACTAGTCTAGACTCTAGAAGTAGTCCAAATACTCTAGAAAGATTAGTAAACTCTGTAAAGGCAGTAAATTGTAAAACAGAGTCACTGTTAGTGGTTAGTTATTGACTTACTCAAGTTATTGTGACTTTGACTTGACTCCAGAGTCACTAGAGTCTAGAGTGTGTTAGTAATTAGTAACTAAAAGTTAGTAAAAGTAACTTCAACTTGCGTAGTGTTACAGTCTGATTATGATAGTCTGATTTGATCTAATCTTGAATTTGTCAGTCAACGGTGTACTGACAGTCATAACATAAATTTCATGATAATACACTACTAGATCTAAATCTAGAGTAACAATTAACTGTTAAAGTTAACATGCACAGTTGAGTTACCCTACTGTTAGTACACACTCACACTGACTGACGACAGTGACTGCGCGCATTTGAAAACAATCAACAGAAAACATTATAATACATTTATGAACAACACTTTATCGAAAGATAATTCAAAATAATAAAAGTGCTAAAATGAAAAAAAAAGATAATTTTTTAGTAAACCACCATTTTTATTATAAACAAAATTAGCGTGTTTACGTTGTAATTTATTTTCTAAAATAAAATAAAAACAGACCTAAAAGTAGTCAATGAAAAACTGTAGCGTTCCGACATCTTGGAAACAAGTACTTCCGTAGGCCAGGTGGCACCAGACTTAAATTATGCCAGATTAAAAGAAAGTTCAAACTTATGAATTAAATGTGAATACATGTACGCGTAAACGCGTAAACTTGTAATGTATTATCTTATCTTACCTTATATAATACAGACGTTACTTCAAAAAAGGTCTGTTGTCTCTTTAGCGTCTTTGCCTCGGGCGAGAAATTTAAAATACTCCCTAAATACCGTAGACTGAATATACTCTAAATTAATAATAGGATATATAAGCAAAATAAAGTTAACTTTTTTTTTTGGGGCCAATACAAAATTCTTTGACTCGTAGTTACAGATATATAAAACGCTTACTGAAATCCGACCTGGAATACCTATGTCCGCCCCCCCCCCCCCGGTCACGATTTAACTATATAATATGGTTCCATACTCTTAAAGTTGATGACCCACACAGATTTGTATATCAGAATACAAAATAATAATATATAATAATTAGTTATCTTATCTTACATATTACAGAGGTAATTAAAAAAAAAAAGGAGATAATTAGTAGGCCTACTCATCTTGTGTTTACCTAATCTTGTCATGCATGTTAATCAATGACCTAAACTCGGTTAAGTCGTTGATCATTGTAGCTGATTCGGGCAACCTATTCCATTCTCTATTGACACTAGGAAAAAAAAAGGATTTGTATAACAGTTATCTAGCGTTTGGAATATAGAAAAAGTGCCTCTATCTTTGTGTCTTTCTGAGTATTTCATTAGGTTTTGATTTTATATTTGTAAATTATGGTTTATAGTGTTTTATATATTAGGCCCATAGCTACTTTACTTTTTATTCTTCTGTCCTGAAGTGTTTAAGTTTAGTGATTTTATTAATTAATCAAAATAGAATATTCGTTTGTTATAAATCTCACTGCTCTATTTTGTATTTGTTCTAGTTTCTTTATGTTTTCTTGAGCTGAGGGATCCCAAGCAAAGTATGCACATTCTAATATTAACATAACTAACGTTAAATAGCATTATAGTTTTTATGTTTTGTTTGATTAGTAAATATTTCTTTTAATAAACTCTAATGTTTCACTTCACTTGGGAAGCGTGGTCGTGCGCTTGAACTTGAACTTGGCTTGGCTACCTAGAAGAGGGCCCGAGGTTCGACACCCGACTCGGGCAGGGTTGTGTTTACTGAGCGCCTAAAGGCAGCACGGAAAACCAACTCCTAGATACCCCCCCCCCCAACCGGTCCACAAATGAGACTGGACCAAAAGCGCTCTAAGCATGCTATAAGCATGAAAGTAGCGCTATATAAAAGCTATAATAATAATAATAAAAAAATAATTCCATCAATATGGGAATTCCATGGTAACCTTTCATGTATTATTACCCCTAGACTATTTTGAGTTTTTTAGTTTGTGTGACTGGTTTACCATGAATAAAGTAAGTAGTTTAACTTCTAAATCTACAAATGCCTCTTTGTCTGCGAATAAAATAAATTGATAAACAGTACTGTTATCATCAGCTCTACCTCAGATAGATCCACATGAAAAATGCAAAGAGCAAAGAATGCCTTTCATCGCCCTGATTAAAACTTTTGACTTTGTCAGGAGAGATGGCCTCCTTCGAATTTTGCATTAAAAAAGGCTGCCCAAGCTTTAAAAATGGTTATGTCTTTCCTTGACGAAATAATGGGATTATGGGAAACTGTAAAATGTAACCGTGTCTTCTTTATGAAAAGCTTCAACATTAACCGAAGGTTACAAACATATTAAGCCTTAGCCAAAGGCGTAGCTAGACATATGCGAGTGCTTCAGGCAGCTCGGGGCATCAAGTGGTGAGGGGCATCAAACTAAGAACAAACTTTCTCTGTGAAAAAAAAAAGATATCGGCTAGATGATTCATTACCTAATATTGTTTTTACTTGCATATTTCTGACAAGGGCGATAACTGTGACTATATGCGATAAAATTATTGATAGTTTTGCGAGCAAGAAAGCAAGAAACAATTATTTGAAGAATCTTTTTATTAAATTGATTTTTTTTTTGCCAATTAGCAATACTTTAACCGTGAATACACATGAGTTCAGAAAAAAAAACAAAAAAAAACAACAACCTCTTTTCGCTGTTCTATTTCGTTTTTTTTTTAAAGGAGGGAGACATCTTGAGGAGCTGCCGCGCTGTGCATCATACACCCTAGCTACGACACTGGCTTTAGCTGCTGCTACAGTCTTTATCATACATACAACAACTATTTTTTTAAATCTACAAAAAAAAAAAACACCTACCATCCACTCCAAACCAAGGACGTAGCTTGGAATTTTCCTTAATTTGGGGGCTTGGGGGCTGACCTGCATTTTGCGTAATAATTAATATTTAATGTAAAAAAACACTAATAGAGGCCCGGAGGATTTTCAAATTCTCCCCCACCCTTATTCCCCACCCAAGCTACGCCACTGCTCCAAACGTGTTGGTAAATTATATACTCAATATGACCAACGCTTAGAATGACCCTAACAAGAGACATACTCTTCAAGGATGATGCGGCAGTGACACACACATAGGAGGAACTCCACTCGTTACTTTCTAGTTTTTCGGTCTGAAAATGTGGGCATATTACCCCCGACCTGACGTCATTCTACAGCTTCATTGATGAATACATGGGCGGTGTCGATTACTAATTGCATTGATGGGGAATGTCGAGTATTAATTGCATTGATGGGTGGTGTCGAGTATTGATTGCATTGATGGGTGATGTCAAGTATTAATTGTGTGTAGTCCCACTTTCAAAGACCGCATCACAAACCAAGAGATTAGAGACAGGGTTACTGCAGCGATTGGACCCCATGACGACCTGCTAACTATTGTAAAGAAACGCAAGCTTAAAATATATGGCCACATTACAAGATCCACGGGGGCTCGCAAAGACCGTCCTTCAGGGAACAGTACCAGGAAAAAGAAGAAGAGGCAGACAGAGAAAACGATGGGAGGACAACATAAAAGAATGGACGGGCCTACCATTGATAGAGGTTCTAAACAAGGCAAAAGACAGGGAGGAATGGAGAAAGACGGTCGACAAATCTTGCTTGGTGCCCCAACAGTCCAACAGACTAAGGGAGAGGTAAAAGGTAGGTAAAAAAAAAGTCCAACGCTTATACGAAGTGTAATTGTATCAATTGGTTTGGATCAGTCATGTAATTATATTTTTAACAACAATAAATCTTTGCGATTAATAATATTTTTACTAATTTTTTTTTTCAATACGATATGATCTTATCACTTCTCTGGACCAGTTGGGTAAATGGAAAGGGGAGGGGAGGAAGAAAGAGATATCTGAGTGGATTTACCGTAATTAATTTTTAAAAGCATTTACCAAAAAAAAAAAAAAAAGTAACGACCTGAGTTCAAACTCGTGGCTCACTTCTCCTCTGGCTGAGGCTCTAACCACTCCCCTACTAACTACCAATGACTAAAAAAACAAAGATTTACTGCTGCAAAGGTAAACGACTGTATACAAAATACGAAAAACATGCATATATGTAACAATGCCGGACCAAGTTAAACAAAGGACGTTTGGGCCACGAGGCCTTCATCAGCTACAAAACAAAAAAAAAAACAAAAAAATGACGAACAATTAACACAAAATAGTCTTAAGTTAACTTATCTGTCCGATGTTGTACTCTATCGAGGCAGAAAAGAAATGAGCTACGCTGGTGTAAAAGCGCGGGTAAATCGGAAGGGGGCGGTGATGTCAGGAAAATGAGGTAGTGTTAGTGCCCATCGCATATTAAATAAAAGTGTGTTGGTTGTTGATCCCGTGAGGTTGGAGGGTGCCTGACATGTAAATAGGTTTGTTTTCGATCTGCAGAATGCATGTTTTTCGCATTTTCTACTTATGACTAGAGAAGATTTCATAAGTTATATATTATATATATATCATAGTTATATATTGTTTGTTTCAATTTAGAGCGACGACATATAAAGGGGACAAATTCCTCTTTTACCTCCACTTCAGTCAAGTACATTCAAGTACAACTTATTTCCCTTGTTCGAGATACCTAAGAAAATAATTAATTACCGATATTTAATTAACTACTTGTTGTTTTTTTTTAGATTGATTCTATTGTTGGCATGTAAAAGAAATAACTCTGCGAAATTTCAGCTTGATCCGAGATTGAGTGCGGGAGAAATAGCGTGTACAAACTTTTTATCAGACTGACAAAGTGAGTGGATATAAGATTTGTAAAAAGATCTCTATACAATTTATTTTATAGGAGTGAATTAGGTTAAAAAACAACAACAGAAAAACGCAAGCATACTCGCATGCGAAAGACAAAATTAAAGCGCATAAGTAGTAATACGTACACATATAGGCCAACGTTGTTATGGTTTAATGCATCCAGCTGAGATATGTTAATGGTGACCCCCCTCCTCATTACCCCATCTTGCCTTCACTAAACAGACTTTTCCAGAAATAAACTCTTGGTTTAATTGGCTTATTCTTTTTTGTTCAACTATAGGCATAATATCATGAGCTAATTTGCTACATTCATTGATTTGTACTCAACTGTAAAATGTGCTCCGATTTTATTTAAGCTCCACTTTTTATTTAAGCTCCACTTTTTATGACATTTTATAACCTTCCCTATGTATGTGGCTGAGCGGTAAAGCGCTTGGCTTTTGAACCTGTGGTCCCTGGTTCGAATCCTGGTGAAGACTGGGATTTTTAATTTCGGGATCTTCGGGCGCTTCTGAGTCTACCCAGGAATTAGTTGGAGAAAAGTAAAGGTGGTTGGTCGTTGTGCTGGCCGCATGACACCCTCGTTAACCGTAGGCCACAGAAACATATCATCTGCCCTATAGATCACAAGGTCTGAAAGGGGAACATTTTTCCTTTACTCATGTGTGTCATTCGGTGTGGTCCGCGCCCGTCGCAAATTTTTCCCAGCTACGACTCTGAACTCTGTTTACACAGTGACAGGCTAACAGACCGATGGGTAATAATCAATACCTTTTAAAGTATTAAAGTTAAGTTCTTAAGATATTTAAATTGTCAAGTGAGTGGGTATAAATTTATATACAAAGATCAAGAGTCTTATATATTGATTATAGATCTGGTGTTGCTTTTCAGATGTAAAGTCAAACAAAACGCATTGTGCAACACATGGTCGTCTTAAACTAACAAACAACTAACTGAAGATTATATTAGCAGGGGAGGCTCATGCTAAGGACCAATGCCTCCCGGGCCTTCGTATATACGCCCATTTTGTATCAAGATAATTATTATTTGGTTTAAAATAGATTTAATTTTGTTTCATTTATGAACGCATGTGAATGTCGATATGTGAACACTGACCTGCGACGTCACAACCTATGGTCATATTAGACTAATAGCTCGTTGTTACGTCACATGCCTTGACGCCAGGGCTTAAACGTGGCAACGAGCTATTGGTCTAAACTGCCCACATGCTGTGACGTTGCAGATCAGTGTTGAGGCCTTTTATAAGGAACGGTCTTGGTTCAGTCCTTGACTAACGATTGGGTCTCACATCGACACGTTCTTCTCGTATGTTATACATTTAAAAC